>NC_053120.1:33065590-33365590 GCF_010015445.1 Perca fluviatilis
ACGGCTTCTGTGCACTAGAAGGCGGATTATTTGTTTTTGCAGAGTTGATGTTTTTTCAGTTTATTACCCTACAATTGTTATGCGTACTAATACATTATGATTTAGTTATTAGTTTGAGTAATTAAAAATACTTATAGAAAGGTCATAGCTAAGACAAACATGCCTATCCACCACAGCTGTGCTAAGGTCACTGTCTCCATGTTTGGTTTGCTGTTCTTGGTCATATCCGGACACATCCAGTCTGACGCAGTTTCCTTTCTTTTCGCGGTGCTTTTCCTGGGCGATTTCCCCCAAAGTGCAAATAGTAGTAATTTATTCTCGTCAAAGAATCTACATGTGAATTTTAATATGTTATGTACATGGATATTTACATGTCTAATTAGGATACAAAAGTGACTTTGATAAGAGAAAGCAGTGTTGACAATCACGTGGAGGTAAAACTTTACATTTAAGTTGTTGATGCATGCAATTTTATTGTGAAGAACAGAAGTGCGGTCCTGGGTGTGTTGACAACATTGAAGTTAATTTGGGCAACTTTTTAATATGTTTAATACCCCCGAAAGCACCTAGTGAGTGTTTACAGCGGGGAGGTAGGGGTGTCTGAGTATGGCCAAGGGTAGCGCACGGCTTATTCATCAGTATTAGCTTATTTTTGCCAACTCTTGTAAAGACAAAGCTAAAGTACAAGTAAATGGTTAAGGTATGAAGTTACACTTCAGTTTTACACCCTTAAAGGGGTGATAGAATGATTATATAGGGTATTTTACACTGTTCCTTAAGGTCTCCTAATGGGGTATGTAACATTGGTTGGGATGAAAATTGCCCGAATGATATTTTATTAGGCCCTTAACTACCCTGTGAATATGGCTCTATTTGGAACAAGAGCTTTTCTTCCAAATATGGTATGCTGATGAATATTCAGAATGAGCTACGCGCTGATTGGTTTGAGCAAACTACATAGAAACACATGGGAGACTCGACAGCAGGTTATACATTGTTTATCGGGCTATTTCGTTATTAAATTCACTTCTGATACTTTTTTAAGCGAGAAATCAACTATATAAAGCTCAAATATGGGCCGTTTTACGAAAATTGATGGCTAATTGCAAATTTGGTAAGGGCCTTCAACTTCTCTCTTCCTGCTAGCTAAATGGCCCGTTGTGTGAGAGTGAGAGCTCCGTCAGCGAGCTTGTTACACCAGCAATCTGTTACCTCATGTTACACACATGTCACGCCACTTATACAAAATCTAACTAAAGGTCTTATAAAGCTAACAACGGTGTCCGATTTCAATTTAATGAATATTTGTGAAGACAAAGTGTTTCGTTAGCTGTGACTGTCCCTTCAATCCTAGCTACAAATCACGTATAGTTAGCTTCCTTTTCGCCTTAATTCGATTATATTACAGTTTGAATTTCGTCACGCCACTTACACAACATCTAACTCTATGTCTTATAAACCTAACAACGGTGTCCGATTTCAAGTTAATGAATATTTGTGAAGACTAGGTGTTTCGTTAGCTGTGACTGTCCCTTCAATCCTAGCTACAACTCACGGATAGTTAGCTTCCTTTTCGCCTTAATTTGATTATATTACAGTTTGAATTTCGTCACGCCACTTACACAACATCTAACTAAAGGTCTTATAAAGCTAACAACGGTGTCCGATTTCAAGTTAATGAATATTTGTGAATTCCAGAGGAATTCTAAGAGGAGGTTAGCTAGCTCTCATTGATAGAGCTACATCCAGCCGCAGGCGCTATCAATGAGACTCGCGGACAAGCGGCGTTTATTTCCCCAATCGTTTGTTTAAATAACTCAACACATTATAATTACACACATTTAAAAGAGTAACTGGAACCTGTGGTAATAGATTGCTGGTGTAACAAGCTCGCTGACCGCGCTCTCACTCACACATACCGGGCATTTAGATAGCAGGAAGCAGGGAGCTCGTCCGGGAGCTCGGCCTGTCGGGTGGCGTTTAGTGGTCCATTAGCGGTGTTACCGGTGACTCTGGCGGTTATGGCTGCCAGCCGTAACAGAGCTCACAGCAGGCCGGGCGGCGAGGCAACAACCCAGCGCACAGCGCGCTGCTTAATTCCGACCCACAGTCGGACAAAATTTGCAATTAGCCATCCATTTTTGTAAAACGGCCCATATCTGAGCTTTACATAGTTGATTTCTTGCATAAAAAAGTTTCAGAAGTGAATTTTGTAATGGAATAGCAGAGATCTGCGTGACCTAGCTAGATTCAGAAGACTACCTGATCTCAGGTCAGTTGTGTATATAAATGTTGGGGCGTGACTGTTCTCTTAAGGTTCCGGATTTTGAGATGCTTACGTAAGCAACTCAGCTTTGTTGAGATTCACGTTTTTCAAATTTGATTTTTTTTTTTTTTATTCCATCGTATATTTATATAGGTTGGAAACACATTTTGTCATTTATTTTGCTGTCCGCTGCCGCTAGCTTAGCTTAGTGTAATGGAAGCAATCCTTTGTTGCCGTTAGCATGTCGTGAGTAAAAGTGACCCAACAAAAAAAACAACCTAATTACTTCTTGTGGACTGCGTATTCACAACAAGTAAAAATAGCAATGCAGATTAAGACTAGACGATTTCCTAGGTAGATATTGACTTGGGACTATATTGGGTGGAAGTAGGCTACAGCCGAAGCACTGCTACTCGGGCACAGAGATATTGGCAGGCCGCGGGTCTCTGCGGCCGGCAAAGTCACTGTTTCTGGGTTAGTGGACAATCAAATGCCGCTGCCCTGACTGAGATCCGCGGGGCTCCGTGGGGCTCCGCGGCAGGCAGCATGCGGGGCTCTGCGGCCGGCACAAAGTCACTGTTTCTGGGTTAGTGGAATACCAAATAACGCTGCCCTGACTGAGATCCGTGGGGCTCCGCGACAGGCAGCATGCGGGGCTCTGCGGCCGGCGCAAAGTCACTGTTTCTGGGTTACTGGATGGGCAGCAGCTCACCGAGCCCCGCCTAGGAAATCGTCTAGTCTTAATCTGCATTAAGCATCTGCATAAACTAAGCTAGCGGCGGCGGACTAAGACAATGCATGCACTGAGACAAAATGCATTTGCCCACCTATATAAATATAGAGGAGACGGTGAATAACCCAATTTCAACAAATGGTGGCGTATTCCTTTAAATGAACTGAAATCATTACAGCATTTTTTTATTTGTATTAAAACAGATATTGTGATAGAATGTAAGCGAAAAAGTGTCCCAGAATGGATATAAATAATTCAAGGGAGACTGAGACTTAAAGGAACTTGATTGGCTTATGGGAAGGAGGGCAAGACTAATCTCCAGGAAAAGACAAAAAACATATAACGAACTTTTAAAAGGAATTAAAATAAACTACAAAACGATTTGAAATCCTTTATCAATTACCAAAAAAAATGGAATGTATGAATATCTGAAAGAGAAGTAGAGCTTTCTTGTAAAACTAGACGTTCACTGAGTGGCTTCACCAACTGCAACTTTTACAATAACATTAAGTAACAACTGTGGCTATTACACAGTTCAACAATAATATTAAACATGAGTACAGAATATCTATCATTCATTTATACAGCAGAAATCTGTATTCTAAATTCCAGAGTATAAAGGAATATTTAGGACAGTTCAAGAAACACTTTAATATTATAGCCGTATCAGAAACTTGGCTTAATGCCAACAGGGGCATGGATTTTGAGTTACAGGGATATGAACATAACTATGTGAATAGAGAAAGCAGATGTGAAGGGAGGGTGGCGCTTTTTGTTGACAAAGTTCTCATTTACAAGGTTGTTGAAAGCATGGCATGATATAATGCAGTGTATCTCAATTGAATTATGTATGGAAAAAATGAAGAATGTCATAGTAAATTGTTTATATAAGAAACCAGGATCCAACATTAAAATATTTACAGAAAAAATTTTTAATAAAGTAATGCATAAAGTCAACTATATCTGTGGGGATTTCAGCATTGACTTATTAAATTCCCACAAACACAAACTGATGGAAGAGTTTATTAAAACATTGTATAGTTTGAGTGTTTTTCCAACAATCACAAAACAAACCAGAATAACATGTAATGGTGCCACTCTGATAGATAATATTTTTACAAACAACGTGGAAAGCAACTCTTTAAGTGTAATATTAATTAATGATATAAGTGACCACCTGCCAATCTTTGTGACTCATGATTGTAATTATAGTGGGAAAAGGGAGTGTAATGAGATTAAATACAGGAGAATAAGGACCGAAGAAACTATATCTGCATTTAGAAATGAGTTAATAAAGTATAATTGGAAGGAAGTAAGCAAGGAAGCTGACCTTAATAACGCATATGATCTATTTGTAGACATATTTACAACTCTATATAATAAAAACGATCCGATAAAACAATATTGCAATTTTCAGAAAAACCCTGGATGTCCAAAGCAATTCAAAATGCCTGTAAAAAAAAGAATAATAAAACAAAAGAATTTGAGTTAAAATATAAGAAATATAAAAACAAATTATCTAACATAATTAGGGTATGTAAGAAGGATTATTATAATAAATTACTAGAGAATAACAAATATAATTTTAAAGGAATATGGAATACAATAAACACCATTATTATAAAAGGACTTAATAAATTGAATTATTTGGAAAACTTCAAGGATAATGGCATGACATTGACAAATATGAATGAGGTGGTTGACAGATTCAACAATGTCTTTGTTAAAGCAACACTAGAGAACTTCTCCCGCTTTGGTCCCCCTACAGGTTGGAAGCGGAATTGTCCCATTATGTGTCATTCGAACTACAGATCCGCTACCCGATCTGGCAAACTTGCATAATGCGGTTATAGCCGGTAGAGAGCCGCAAAGCGAATGCAGAAGTGCTGTTCACCCTGTTATAAGTTGATGAACCATTGAAACGATTTTGGAAACATTATTTGAAGTTACAAAAAGTTCTCTAGTGTTGCTTTAATGTGGGCCCTAAACTGGCCAAAGATATAAAGTACACGAGGTTGAAATGCTCTGTGATGGACCAAATACTTGAAAAACTATTTATCACAAGGCTCCTTCTCGAACTTATCCTTTTTTTATTATTTTTTTGGTCTTTGGTAAATTCAGATTTTTTTGTGTTTTAATTTAGTGGTTTTAATTTTTTGTTTTGAAAATATACCCACTGCTGCTCAATGTAGTGTACACTCGTGTAGTTCAGTATATCTCTGTTCAGTTTGATCCCTGGCAATGTGGCCGGGAAATGCTGTGACAAACTGGAAATGAATACAGGGACTGTTTAAACGAGACACACACACACACACACACACACACACACACACACACACACACACACACACACACACACACACACACACACACACACAGAGAGAGAGAGAGATGGCACCTGCTTGTGGTACGTGCTGGGGGAAAAACAGGATCCCACATGATAAGTGGCGTTCTGCAGGATACCCAAACTGATGGCTCACACACACAGGACAGACACACCCAAACCCACACAACTAGACACAGACATACACACCTGCCTATGGTCCCCCAGTGGCTAGAAATGGTGATAGGTGTAAACCGAGCCCTGGGTATCCTGCTCTGCCTTTGAGAAAATGAAAGCTCAGATGGGCCGATGTGGAATCTTGCTCCTTATGAGGTCATAAGGAGCAAGGTTACCTCCCCTTTCTCTGCTTTGCCCGCCCAGAGAATTTGGCACACAACCATGAGAGAGAGGCATCATGGCTTTCAAAGGAGCAAAGTGGCATTTGGTCAAGGCCACATGCCCACCCTCCACCTTGCCCCCCGCCCTCTCCTCCTCAATAGCTACAGACACAGAAATGGCACATCCTAAGGAAAGCTCATTGTGGGACTGGTTCTAGTTGCTGTAATTCTGCACCAAGGCTGAATTTCGGGAAAGATACTTCAGATACAGTATTAGGGGACCACTAAGGTCTATATAAAAGCATCCAAAGAGCACCATGTCATGGGACCTTTAAAACCTGGTCTAAAACTTGGTGCTCAGGCAATCTAACCTTGCTGGTGTTGAAAAGAGCTACCTCAAACAGGAAGTGGATATTAGATTAGCTGACAAGCTATCACAAAACTCAGCTAAACTCTACTTACTGTGCAAAGAGAAAAGGCCTATAGGTATGTCTTCTTGCTACATCAGTTAAGGACAGGTTTTCATCTTTATGAGGCTACTCCCAACTGAATCCCCCACAATCAGCCCATCAGTTCCCCAAATGTTTTATAAATTTTTTTTCTCCTCCTTATCTTGCCCTTCAGCTCCATCAAAGTCCATACCTTCTGCTCATATGCCACATACTATTACAGTTTCTCCAAGATAATGTCAAATGTACACCTGCCTGGGGACTTTCTTGCTGCTTTTATTTAACTTGACAAATAGCTTGAGTCAGATGTGCTACAGTGGGTTAGCAGTGATAGAGCAGCAATCAAATGTGTACAAAGTAGAGAAGTATACAACTTCACATTGGTGCAAAGTGCATACATGGTCTTTACAGCTTTTACAGGCTTTATTTTCATGACAAAAAAATGGAACATAGGGATTTGGCCAGATTCAGAGCTGAATTCAATTTATTTGTCATGCAATTAACCCAGTTGAAAATAAATACCCCCCCAAAAGTATAATCGAATAGAATTAACAGTGCTGAACCCACAGAGAGTTATTACTGGACCCTCCACTTCTTCTGAGGTCTATGGATATATAATATTAGCTTCCTTCAGCTAATTTTGGTTATACCCACACCTTAACTGTTTTGGTTTTGTCTCACTGCGCTCATCAATCTCATTTGAAGCCACAATCCAGCTGATATCAGTGAAACAGCTATAATAATCACATTGTACACTACCTGCCCAGCACCAAACAACAGTCAGCAACAAGCTGGTGAACATAGCGGAGCATTTAGCAGCTATAGAGACAGATATTTGCTGTAAGGACTTCTGTACAGTTGTGATGTCACAACTAGACTATATATAAGGGTTAATGCCCGACGAGGTGTCCATTGTGAGGTATTAATGGACGACGGTGAGGCGTGAACCGTCCTACGCGCAGCGGACGCTGCCTCCGCCGAAGTCCAAATAACCTATTTTTTATAACATTAGTTCATATTTTAATTTGTTTTACAATCGAAATCTAAAGTTTATCTAAACAATAACTCCGTTTCCCTGGTTACGCCTGACGGTTTGACTTATACTTGAACAATCATTCCCATCCATCAGGTTCTTATACAATGCAAACGTTGTTCACTCCCCCAGGAATTAGGAAGGACCTTAGATACGACTTGCCTCCCTTAGCAACCGGAGCTATTTATAGTCCGCTCAGCTGATAGAACCCTTCAGTTTAGCTACGAGCCAGAAAGCTAACGTTATGCTAGCAAGATCCAAAGTCAATAACATTGTTTACAGTTGGCAATCAGTAAAAATAATCTGCGGCGCAGCCTGAAGTAGCGACCTGAACAGTAAACGGGATGTGAGTTAAAGTTATTCGCTGTGAAACAAAGTCAGTCCAGAGGGGCAGTATAACTTACTTCTTGCAGCCTGTGTGTTTTAGCGCCATCCTGTGGTGTTCAGAGGACGAGTTGGAAATAATAAATCCACATTTCCTTCTTGATTTATTATTTTTTTTTTTCATTTTTCATTTTTTCATTCATTTAGAACAGTAAACAGTCAGTTTCACCGGAACTCCTTTAGTAGGTGTCCTACATCACTTTGTTATGGACACCCTGCAGCCAATCAGAATCGAGTATTCACCCAGACCATGGTATAAATAGGTATAAAGTGCCGCTGCAGTAATGGTTTAGGGACACCTGGAGCGCAGATGTGAAAGACTCAGAAATGCTGACCAGTCAGAAGATACTGGGCTTTTTCAGCAGGGAAGATTAAAGAGACAGGCACTAAAATGGAGCGTTTCAGATAGAGGATGAATATAGGTATATTCAGACAGACAGCATGAAGAAAATAATGTTTTTTGAACAAGAAAGCATGTGAACATGTTCTCCTAGAAACCCAAAATACAAGTATGAACCTGAAAATGAGCATGATATGGGATCTTTAATGCGGTGTTGAATACTCTGATTACTACTACTGATTCCATAAAATGATTTTCAATGAGCTAATGTCCCTTATTTATTGAACTTTTGATCTCTTAATATTTAAAGGGCACTATACTGTATGTGTGTGATTGTAGCATCTTTCAAATTCTAATATTTTTTGTTTCTTCAAAATACTACACTCCTGGCAGATGTCTGCAGTCTAATACACTTTTTCCACCAAAACACAGGAAAACCTGCTAAAAATAGATAAACGATAGACCCCTTTCCACTGCCAGTGGGCAAGTATGGCTTTCTGTTTATTTTCTATTGTGTCACTGTCACGTTCAGCATCCCTAACGCTCCAAAAAAACAAGCGTTAACTTTTTTCTGCTACAGTTACGGTTAGTAAACAATAGAAAGCAGCATGGACCCCAGTGATAATGTTAAGGTGGTTGCTTCTTTTTTGTATCGGTTACTTATCCAGTCTCTCTTTCAAACTCGCTACCGATGTCCGAGCGCTGCTTGAGCAGAGACGGATGGAATTTGTGGCTGAGGCGACGTACATGAAATCATCATGCTGGAAAAGGGGCGAAAATTAGTGTTTCCACCCGGGTGTCATGTTTCCATCACTGCCAATCAGAGTTGGAGCCCATAAATACCCATGATTACTGCAGGGTAATTTGTCCCGGGAATGAATGCCGATCATAACCTTTCCCACTGAAGACAAAGCCAGATGTTGATGGGTGATGGGTGATGGGGGGGGGGGGTGAGGTGCACTGCTAACTGGTGTCTTCTTCTTTGAAGGTCACCAAACGTTTAAAAATTAAGCAAAATTCTCACATAATAGCTTTAAAGTACATTTTACAGTGTAGTAAAATAAACATTATACTACACAAACATAATACTACTACATTCTAATAAAAAAAATCTGTAAATTGCAACTGTAAATTCTCAAGGAAACACTTATCTTAGAGTGCAATCATCACACACAAACATGGGCATTATATCATGTTACTAATTATACAGTTGCATTTAGCTCTCTGTGCCTGTGTGTGTTTATGTGATATTGCTGATTATCATAATTACCATAAAATCTTGGTGTTTGTGTGAAGCATTTCTAATGAACCCCACTTAAACTATACTTTAATATGATTATGGTAAAATGCATTTCTACAGTGTCATAATTATGCCTTGTGATGCTTTAGAAAAGACAAGTCAAGAGTCTGAATTTTTTGATAATTAGTTTTTTTTTATGGTTAAGCAGGTTTAGTTTGGCCCTTATACCACATTGTAGTTTTAAACATGTATAAAATTCAAATAGACATGAAGTGTATTCTGCTAAAAACAGTGTGTTCTGTCTCCAGTTGAGGGGAAATAACTTTGCTCTTTTTCTTTCCCTTTGCCCATTCTTGGTATTCTTCCAGCTTCTCGTTGTCCTGCTGCAGAGTTCAGGACCTCTGACATCAGATTTATTAGACTGTCAGTGGACTCAGCAGTACCTACTTTGATACCTAGAGCTCATGTTGTCTGTGTGTGTGTGTGTGTGTTTGCACTGCACATAGGTGTTATTGTGTGCACACATGTGTGCGTGGGAAAAAGTACAGTATAATTGTGTGTGTGTGTGTGTGTATGTGTGTGTTTGCGCTGCCCAGAGTTGGCCACATGTTGTGTAATCAGCACCTGTACCTCAGTGTGGGAGTCACAGGTCAGGGAATGGAGCTTTAAACTGCACAGTACTTTCACCATCAGCACAAACACAATTGACACAACCAGTGGATTAAGCCATAGTCCTTCCAAGGAGACAAACTCTTACCTACACTACATCTATGTTGGTCTTACCACTAGATCTGCACTGTGTATTTTTTACCTTTTTGGTTTAACAGTGGTTCTAGGCACATTAGAGTTTTAGGTCTGCAAACATGTCTTAAGCCCTATTCGCACGGGATAAGTATTACCTGGTGACCTCCAGTCATTTGTAATAATTGCGGAGGTTGTCTGTGATCTTAATCCCGTGCGAATCGGTCATGTCTGTAATTTGTAAAGTAATAATTCCCCCGCAAATGACCTACCATATTTTGCCGAAAACGGAGGTCCTGTGATAATATTAGTCACGTGCGAATCGGCATCTCTGATTTGTCCAGGAATTGGCAGGCTTTTTTGTTTTTTCAAGGTACCTATTTCCTTCTTTTGCGCCTTTTTATCCATCTTTCGCGAAGAATGGAGGGTGCGTTGGAGTGTTTTGACAGTGTTTTGGATGCTGGGTCATGTCGCTATACATCATATACAATTTGCAGAAAGAGAAAGATGAAAACCACCACAAGTGCGAAGACAAAAAGAATGATTAGATGGCGATGGATGAAATGTATAGCAGCATGCGGCAAGTATATTTTTTATGTTATCATAAATCTAGAGATAACGACAAGACCTCTCCAAGCAATAGCTTATCAAAAATAATGCACAATCAAGCGAGGGGGCTCACTTCATAATTAGAGGTTAATGTTACAAATAAATCAAGCGTAAAGCTTGAGCTAATAGATTTTAACCTGGTGAAATGTTTAGTTTTATCCATCTAACCGGACCCTGCTTGACACCATCCAGAGAAAAAAGTGAGAGAAAGAAAAAGGAGAGGTCGCAGTTCGGACGATGACTGACTACCCGGTTGAGATTGTGTGCGTGTGTGTCCTCGAGATCTGACCACACACAAACACACGTAGCAGAGCTACCCACACCCATGTTTCTACTGTTGCTTAATGTCAGTAAATTCGAGTAAAATTACAGGCTTCGCTTATCCTGTTCGAATGCGCCAGATGAAAATCATACGTGGGTGGGTTATTTATAATTCACACGATGTCCCTAGATAATACTTATCCCGTGCGAATAGGGCTTTAGTGGCAGAGCTGCAATGGAGGAATGTCTCATGGGCAGTGATGCCACGTAACTCGTTACTTGTAACGCGTTACTCTAATCTCTAACTCTAACTTTTTTCAGTAACGAGTAATCTAACGCGTTACTATTTCCAAACCAATAATCAGATTAAAGTTACTTATCCAAGTCACTGTGCGTTACTATTTTTGTCATTTTCCTTAGTAAAATATATATTTTTGCTTTCTTCTTGCGTCTCGGAGATTGAAGTCACGTATGCGACAAGTCACGTTTTCAGCATGAGGACAGGTCACGTTTTCAGCATGTTGACAGTTCACATGTACCACGCAGCGACACAAACGTAAACAACAATGGAGGGAGGAGAGAGATGCGCATTTTCTAGCTGGAAATACAGTCACTATTTTGAGTTTGTGTCAGCTAAAGACGGCAATATTAAGGTTGGTTATACACTCTGTGCTGGAAACATTTGGAGTCGCAACACTGCAGTCAAACTTACAGAGCAAGTCCCAGCAGGTGGTGCGAAGCAGAGAGCAGGAGGTCCCCCACCACCCAAACAACAAAAGCTGGACTTCGGTGCAAAACCAGTAAGTGGGGGAGAGTTGAAGAAGTTGGCCGGGCAGTATGTTGCAGCGGAAATGCTGCCCTTAAACACGGTTGACCCGCTCTCTTTCGTGCCATAATAAACCAGATCCCTACTACTGGCAATGCCGAGCTGCCTCACAGTAAACCGGTTGTCATTTTTATGTTGAGGCTGGAGGGGTGTTGTCGGCAGTTGCTGAATGTAACTAATAAAGTAACTTGTAATCTAACTTTGTTACTTTTAAAATCAAGTAATCTGTAAAGTAACTAAATTACTTTTAAAATCAAGTAATCTGTAAAGTAACTAAGTTACTTTTTCAAAGTAACTGTGGCAACACTGCCCATGGGTTGACTTAAGCCTCAATGATGGCACAAAGAACCATATTTATCAGTTGAAGAAATGTTACTGGTGCTTCCCTGTACTCCACAGCACTGTTCACACTGTTGACATTAAGTCAAACCCACTCAGTGTGGGCAATGGGCCCCTTGGGGACCAGGGAGCCCCTAAGAGCAGCCGGATGAAGTTGGTTGGGGAAAATAATGTTGAACTGCACTGTAGTGATAACCTTGTTGCCACCATGGCCCAAACCAGTAAAAAGAGATAAAAATTTGATGCACGCATGAAACATTTCAGTTACTAGTTTACTAGTTACTACTTAATGTGTTGCCTAATTGGCAAATAAATCTCAAGGTTCAGTGACGGTATGTGCTGCTTATCTCCAAAATTTTAAAATGTCTGATAAAGCAGTTTTTTTTTGCAGGACTACTGAATTGGATTGCATTAGATTAGTTAGGACACACAGGTGTAAATAATCTGATTAATGATGGCTCCTGGTATTGTGCATGCTGGTTCACCGTCACACTGTGACATGACTTACTGGGACAGTTGAACTGAACAGAGACATTGTTAATGTTATTAGAAAACACATCTCCTTTTCATACTATAAGTCAAAATATCAGTTGTGAAAAAGACTTATTGGATCTGCCACTTGTACTGTAGGCCAACATTTCTTTTGCCTTTGAGACACATGCAGTAGCCATTCATGATCAAAGGCAAGCCAATGTAATGTTTGCCAGACAGCAGCTTCTGGCCACAAAGGACAACAGAGGTGCAACCTGGGAGAGGACACTCCATTATAAATGTACGATGTCCTCAATGCTACTTAAAATAGCAACATGGGACTATCCCACATAATGCTACATCATATAGGTTTATAGGGGTTCGCAACCTTTGTAATATGAAGTGCCCTTTTAAAATGTTCCTGTTAATCAGTGTGCTGTATCAGCATTAAGCCTGCCATCTAGCAAGCCTGCTCAGGCAGTGTTATTTTTAAGAGGGCAACTAGTACTAGCCACTTAGAGGCAGAGTAAGGCAGGTCCTCTTGGAATGCGGATGGGAAAAAACTCAAACAAACTACCTTAAATAACAAGCTGTGCTCCTGCCAATGGCTGTGAGAGAGGTCATTTGGCATGTAGATTGGAACATTTCCCCAAATCTCTCTTGCACATGTATTGCTAGTGTGCATTGGTTGAGCTATTGCGCGCAATGGTGGAAGCCATGCCTAAGGTCGCTATCCCCTGTTTTATGTTATGACCACTGGTTTTAGTTATTTCCACATTGTTTTTGAGAAATTATATGAATGGCTCTTAATACTACAAGACCCATGAGCTTCAGACAGCCATTGCTGTGTAGAAGAAGCCAGTTACAAAGCAGGAGGCACAAATCGCTGTATGGAATTCAAATCACATTGTGATTTCATTTGTTAATTAAAGCTGCAAGCAGCGATGGACGGGCCCTCGCGCCTCTGTGCGCATCGGGGTTACTGGCGTCCAGGCCAGCTGACAGTCTTGCCTGGGCCCGGGACGAGATCTTAGATGGGCCCCCCCCTCGCGGCCAGATCTCTCCTTTTCCCTTGCTCTTCCTCTCCTCACATCTCTCACTGAAATTAAGTGTGTAATCAGTCTCTGATCCATCCTGCTCAGACTCTCCGACAGGGCAGCGAGCCCCCCCGCATCACTCTCTCTCTATCTCTCTCTCTTCTCTCTCACAGGTAGCCTGACTCTGTCCCTCCGTTGCGGGGCAGCGAGCCCCCCCGCATCACTCTCTCTCTATCTCTCTCTCTTCTCTCTCACGGGTAGCCTGACTCTGTCCCTCCGTTGCGGGGCAGCGGGCCCCTCCCGCATCACTTTCTCTGTCACCTGACTGCAGCTGGATCTCTCTCTGTCTCATCCTTACTGATGGAGCTACCAAACTCAACTGTTTCTGTCAAAGTTAACGTGTTGTGTCAGGCTTTTATACAAGCTAATGGACGTTAACATGAGAGCTGGCCTGTTACGTTACGTTACAAGGCTCGTAAACGTTGGCTGCGCTGTTTCTTACCTTGCTCTACGTTGACAGTTCCAGCTTCACCGCTCACCCCCTTTTTAAATATTTGTTTAGAAAATCTCTAAGGCCTCTATTTTCTTCTTCTCTTTTCTTTCCTTTTCCGAGCTCCGGACTTGTGCTGACCGGACATTTTGAGCGTACTGAACTTCAAATCAAGTGACAATATCAAATTTTGATCAGTGGCCAAACCATTTTTATGTTGGGGGTGGGGGGGTTCTTGACCACCATTTCCAGGACAATTAGGAAGAAAACAAATAAAACGCTTTTATGTAATTCAAATATTATGCTACATATTTTTTTCCACAAATAGGCCTATTTAAAAAAAAGATTTTTAATTCTTCCATAATTTAATGAGGGCCCAGTTCTGGGCCCCCCCCCCTACTGTGGGCCCGGGACAACAGACCCGTTTGTCCCCCCCTATCGGCGGGCGTGCTGGCGTCCGCCGCTCCTTGCGACTGTGCATTTGCGCGGCACTCAGACGCCGCAAATAGTCAACAATAAAAAGGGAACTCCCTGCCGAGTTCAACGATACCTCACACAAGACTCTACGTCATACAGTTCATTAGCTGTGAAAGGGGGTGTGGCTAAAGCATAGGGGGCAGGTCAAACAATCACCAATTAAAAAGGAACTCTCTGCTGAGTTCAATGATACCTTACACAAGTCTCTACCTAAAATGGGTCAGCATTTATGAAAAGGGGCGTGGCTTAAACATAGGGGGCGGGCCAAACCATCACCAGTGAATAAGGAAGTCTCTGCTGAGTTCAACGATACCTCACACAAGGTTCTACCTTAAACGGGTCATTAGTTATAAAAGGGGGCGTGGCCAAAGCTTAGGGGGCGGATCAAACCATCACCAATGAAGAAGGAACTATGTGCTGAGTTCAATGATACCTCACACAATACTCTACCTTAAACGGTTCAAATGTTATGAAAGGGGGTGTGGCCTGAGTAAGTGGGCGTGGTTAAAGTATAGGGGCGGCTCAGTACCACATGTACACCACACACAAGTTTCATGTAAATCGGATGATGTTTGTCATATAAGGCGCATTTCCTCTTGCCAGCGGGGGGCGCTATGGCCATAAGTCGATATTGGCCTGTAGATGTCCTCAGGCCTGGACCCTTGTCAATCGTGAGAAATTTCAGGCAGATACGACAACGTACACTCAAGTTACAACAACTTCTTTGTTCATCGCTAAACACTCAAAATGGACGCCTCGCCACGCCCTCATCTGACGAAAAGTTTTTCTTTTAATAACTTTTCATCTTTAAGGTGTTGATATGATACAGACCAAGATTGAAGTCTATCGGATGAAATCTCTAGGAGGATTTCGTTAAAGTATAGCATTTTGACTTTTAGGCCTACTTCCTGTTGCCACTAGGGGGCGCTATGACTTTAAGTAAATATCTGCCTTTATTTTTCTTCAGGGTTGGACTCTTATGAATCCTGAAAAGTTTTGAGCCAGTTGGTCAATGTTCACTCAATATACAGCCACTTCCTGTTTTGATGGTGAAACGCACAAAATGGCCGCCCTGCCACGGCCACGCCCTATGACGAAAAGTTTTTCTTTTAACAACTTTTCATCTTTAACGTCTTAAGATGGCACAGACGAAAATTAGAAGTTGATCAGATGAAATCTCTAGGAGGAGTTCGTTAAAGCCCATGTTGCAGGGTTTATTTTCTAACGAATTTTTGCAATTTGCTGGTTGGTAATAAACATTTAAACTGTTACCCAACAACAACATATACAATGGATATCACAAAACGGAATAAATACGAAAAAGTAGTACTATTTTACAGCGGTTTCTCCTTTCCCTCACAATGCATTGCATGACGTCACATTGGGGAGACGACCAGGCAAAAGCCCCGTCTCGGTTCACTGTCACGGTCACGGTTTCTGCCACTGGTCTGGCAAAATATGGCTTTTGGTCTTGACCGAGTCAATGTTTCTTTATTATGTGTATAATAATATTGGAGGGAAAGTGAAACACAGCTTGGACGGGGATGCTGTTCGGCTTTTCACAAGTTTAGACAGCTAGCTAACACTACGCTGATGTTTGCTAACGTTAGCGCAACAGCGTTAGCCTAGTCTGGTTGTTAAATACCGGTATTATAACTGCCTTCGGAGCTGCGTCCACGTTGTCAACATAAGACATGTGGCGTTAGTATTGCTTTTGTATCACACTTTTATTGAATGAAATAAGCTTCGCTCCTACAAAATAGGTGTTTTTTGTAATACATTAAATAACTAACTGGCTATAGTTCGCCTGTACGATGTATAGTTGGGATTAGCTAACGTTGCGTAGCCAGCCAGCAAATTCGCAAACGGCAGTAGTTTCGGCGAGCTAACCACAACAGTATGTCGCCCACAATCAACCTCTGCTGCTAAAAGCAGTCAATCTGCATTGATGTTTGAAATGGAGACACATGGATGTGTTAGCTGTCGTGGTTAGCTCGCCGAAACTACTGCCGAAGCTGCTGGCTGGCTATGCAACGTTAGCTAATGTGCGCTAGCATACGTACAGGCTAACTATAGCCAGTTAGCTTTGTGTGTAACTAACAAAAACTCACCCATCTCGTAGGAGCGAAGTTTAACGTTTCATTCAATAAAGTTATGGTACAAAAGGAGCACTAACACCACAGGTCTTATGTTGACAACATGGACGCAGATATAGGAAACTCCAAAGGCAGTCGTAATATTTACCTAGCCGTCTAGGTTAACGCTGTTGCACTAACGTTAGCAAAACGTCGGCGTAGCGTTAGCTAGCTGTCTAAACTTGTGAAAAGCTGAACAGCATCCCGTCCAAGTAATAAATAAACACTTGGAAAATATGTTGTTACTGGAGCTAGTAGGCTACCATCAAAACGTGAGATATCTAATCAGCATGTGTTTACAACTGTCGGGGGATTTCACAGGTGGGACTGGCAAGTTAGCCCATAGCTAGCATGATGCCTTGTGTTTTCTAGATCTACATAAGTTTATCAGTACTTAGCTGAAGTAACGACATGATCACTGTCACTAAATATAAAGACAACATTGACTTTCACTTGGTGCTATTCACTGACAGTAAAAACACCTCTTCCTCATCCCAGTCAGTCACCATAGTTCTAGTACTAGGCTGATGCACGTCTCCCCAACGTGATGTCATCACCGAATTGCATTAAAAAAACCACTAATATCAAAAACGACAAAAAACTGACAAAAACTGGCCTTTAACACTATTAGGAGATATTTTTAACAATGATATACATATATTGAGTGCTATATGTACCTATTAATCAACAGTGGTGGTTAACCTGCAACATGGGCTTTAAAGTACAACATGTGGAAATGGCCAAAATCGCACTAATTTCGAACTTTGAAATCAAAATGGCGGACTACCCGTTGGGTTTAGGGTATGGCTCTAATGACGTTTTTTGTACATCTTGACATGTTACATATGTGTACCAAGTGTCGTGAGTCTATGTTAAACGCACTGCAGGGGCTCAATTGTTTTAACTTTGTAGGGGGTGCTAGCGAGCCATTTTTGCGCACCTATTCCCGAAACCCTTGAAATACGTAAATTTTCACCAGACTTGATGCCACCGCCAATTTTGGTGAGTTTTTGAATATGTTAAGTCCCTCAAAAAGCAGATTTACTTGCAGAAAATAATAATTCCTTCAGTTTCAATAGGGCCTTCAACGCTGTCGGTGCTCGGGCCCTAATAAAACTAGATTTAAACTGCACCGTAACCCTTAGCTTTCACCCACTGATAACAGATAACAGATTTCCTGATCTGTGATTTTTTTTTCTTCCTTGGGAGTCATATTAACTTTTTTTAAAGAGTATTTTTGGGGGATTTTCCCTTTATTTGATAGTGGCCATGGGTAGACCAGAAGAGAGGGGATGACAAGCAGCAGTGTGCCACAAGTGGTATTCGAACCCGGGCCGCTGCAAAGGACTACATGGGGCGCACACTCTACTCGGTGACCTAGAGGGTGCCCTGTGCTGAACTTCTCACCTTGTATTTTTATGTACAGGCTTCCACCATAGACTTTTTAATCAAACCAGATACATATTTTATGTTGTGACTTTAATAGATTTTCTAAAAATGTGTTTATTCTTTTTTTTCTGATGCGTTACACCCTACATCTCCTGTCAGACACGATATCAGTCAGTCAAGAACAGAGCAGCCACTACACAAAACAAAACATTCTCGCAGCTATGTCTCTGGGCTACACGTAAGCAACGTTCCCAGGTGTAGTTTGAGATGGTCTTGTGAGCAAATAGTCTGCACTTCTACAACATTAGCATATTATTTCATTTTCTATATCAAACCTGCCCCCCAACAGAAGTTGGATCAACCAATTAGCAAAGTTCACATGCCAATACGGATGACACGTCGAGATTTAGAAAGTGTATGTGTCGGCTACTGTACCAGACCAAGTAAAGATTGTACAGAATTGAGAAATTATTTTTTCATTTGTAAAGTATTTAGTCTTAGTTTAACATTAAGTACTTTAATACCATTTACAAGCACTCCGTGACTGGTATAGCCTGGATTACAGGCACTATTTGCCATTTCTCAATGTAATTTAGTATGTGTTATGCTAGCTAATTTGTTATTAAATTGCGTACAGTACAGTATCAGTACGATTGAGCTCATTTTCTAGCCTGCTACACCCACTAGACTTTAACTTAACTAATGAGGTGATTTCTGCTTGAAGAACAGCACTGCCTCTGAGGATTTTTATGTAGAAGTAAAACTAATTTTTTTCTGCTTCCCAGCTATGCAGAAAAGTGCATTTAATTGGTCAAAAAGGTGGAATTGTTAAAAAATGTTTGATGACTTTTAGTTACACCTACAGTGCAGCATGAAGTGACGGCTGAAGTTGCATCCTTTTCCTGACTTCACAGACATTTCCTCATACATTGTAATAAAATCAGTGATCCCTTCACTTGAGTGCTATCATCAGGTCAACATTTGTGTTCATCCAACATTTTGGTTTTTGACCCGGTACTTGCAAAATGAATGGCATTTCCATCAGCCTCTGCTTTTTTTGCATTTAAAGCTGTAGTCAGAGTTTCTGTTGCCCCCATGAGGATTTCTACGTAATGACAACAAAACTGTCGGCATGTCCACGTGATACAAGCCTTCCTTGATTGTGCAGCACCTCCACCCCTCCTCCACGCAGTTGCCAGTAGCCAAGGAGGACAGGGAGGATTAAAAAAACATGACCGACTCTTCAGAAGAGGTAATTATCTTCACTCGAGTTTCTGCGCCCCAAAGTCGCCCGACAACACAATCTTCTGAACACAGCCATACTGACAAATACAGAGAGAGTTGGGTGGAGCTGATGGTCTTAATTAGCTTTGTAGCAACTCATTTGTCAATGGCTTGAATGGAACGGACGTTTATTAATATCAAAAAGTTACACACTAGAGCTTTAATGCTAATCAGCAACATATCACTCTCATGTCACTGTGAGCATATATGTATTCTGACACTAGCATGTAGCCCAAAGCACACATTTTTAAACACTGACATGTTTTTGCAATTTCCTAAGTAGACTAAAGGAGTGTACTTAGTGGCGTACTAAGGTTATAGTACTTCGAAATTTGAGGTAATTTGGGTTATTACAGTGTAATTCCAGTTTGAACACAGTGAAGGTGCCAGTTGCCCCTCTGCCCATCATTACAATAATAGCAGTATGACTCTATTCGGTACTGGCAGTGTGGTCTTTGTCCCTATATTCTCCATGGTAATAGATTGATTAATTAACAATTAGCTCCAGTGTTCAAGGTCCATCCTTGTCTTCTTCTAGCAGTGAGGAACATCTGTTCCATAGACACACACACACATACACACAGAGCCTTTGTTAGGGGGTGAGACATCTGCTGTTTGTTGTTCACAAATTATTGATAGCAGTAAACAGAAAGTTGAGTGGAAAACAGGCATTTCTCATGCTGATGAAATTTTCACGACCTGTCAGCCCATTCAAACCAACGCTTTGTTACCGAGCAGGACGCACGACAGCAAGAGACGCATCTCTACCACATATTTCCCACAGCGAAGAGAGCGGCACAGAGAGCAGGGGAGTGACAGAAACAAAGAAAATACACAGTGAACAGGGACAGAGGGAACACTTTCTTTTATTCAATATTCCTCCTGCACTGAAAAACCACCTTCACTGAATCCCTTTTCATGCTGTAAATGAAAGTGTAATATAACTGAAATCCAGACTGACATATTTGGATTTTTTTTTAATATGCTTTTCCTAACTTATTCTTACAGAATATTAAACACCTTTTTCGCCAACATTTGAATTAAATTATCAAATAAAAACATGCAATGTGACTGAAGAGATGTTGATTATGGTTATAAAGAGAAAACATTTCTCATCCATCAGAATGGCATGCATGCTTGGCATGTGCTATAATCTCATTAGCAGGGGGGGGGGGGGTTAAGCATGTAAAGTCTCTCTGCATCTCTCTCACCAGCTGTGCCCCTCTTAATCTCCAACATGTGGCCTATCATGAGCCAGATTAGTAGCAGGATATGTCATAAACCCAGTATCCCAGGAAATTCTGTTCATATTGTATGATTCTGAACCTCACGTTTCATGTCCAATGCCAACATTCAGGGCCAGATGTACTAACGCTTTTGCGCCCACTTCAGGCCTATTTGTTTCGCAACATGCGCGTAATAGCATGGCGAGATATGTACAAACAGGACGCAGTGAACTGAAAATGGCAAATTATGCTTTTCCGTGTCATGCACATGCATTGATGGGAGGGACAAAGGAAAAGTGGGAGTTTCCCATAAAGAGATGGGATGGGAAGCGTAGTGTGCCTAATTATGTATTCTGCGGTATGTCCAAAAAAAACCCCGTGACAGCGCACCTCTATTTTGCGGTGAAAATTCTCTGCCTCTTAAAAGCAGGTATAAACCAGCCACAAGCGGGTTTCCTCGCATATGCCTCCTGGTGAAATGGTAGCAGTAATCCGAGCAAGACAAAGACATAGGCCAAGGAGACGAGCTGAAAGGATTTTTGCCACAAGGATCACACTTTTTGAGTGAACACTAAATCATTAAGTGTTACAGATTAAGCAGCCATGCAATATTACAGTTAGGCCAGTTACACACTGGCTGCGTGGCGTGAGCGTGGCGTTTCTGTTGTGTGTCAGCTGCGTGGATTTTTCTGTCTTTACACACCAGAAACGTGTCTGATGCGGCGCTGCTCCTGCTAGCCTTGTCTGTACACATGTATGTTTCCCATTGATGAAATGAAATACGATGTTAAACATAAATATATACTGATTTGATTACAGCAAAGATGTCTGCAGTATTGACGGCCAGTGTTGCCACAGTTACTTTAATAAAGTAACTTAGTTACTTTACAGATTACTTGATTTTAAAAGTAATTTAGTTACTTTACAGATTACTTGATTTTAAAAGTAACGAAGTTAGATTACAAGTTACTTTATTAGTTACATTCAGCAACTGCCGACAACACCCCTACAGCCTCAACATAAAAATGACAACCGGTTTACTGTGAGGCAGCTCGGCATTGCTAGTAGTAGGGATCTGGTTTATTATGGCACGAAAGAGAGCGAGTCAACGGTGTTTAAGAACAGCATTTCCGCTGCAACATACTGCCCGGCCAACTTCTTCAACTCTCCCCCACTTACTGGTTTTGCACCGAAGTCCAGCTTTTGTTGTTTGGGTGGTGGGGGACCTCCTTCTCTCTGCTTCGCACCACCTGCTGGGACTTGCTCTGTAAGTTTGATCGTGCAGTGCTGCGACTCCAAATGTTTCTTCAAATTTGACGTAGTGTTTTTGTAGCTAGATAGCACTTTGTAGCTAGATAGCACTTTGTCGCCACCAGCACAGAGTGTACAACCAACCTTAATATTGCCGTCTTTAGCTGACACAAACTCAAAATAGTGACTGTATTTCCAGCTAGAAAACGCCCATCTCTCTCCTCCCTCCATTGTTGTTTACGTTTGTGTCGCTGCGTGGTACACGTGAACTGTCCACATGCTGAAAACGTGACCTGTCCTCATGCTGAAAACGTGACTTGTCGCATACGTGACTTCAATCCCCGAGACGCAAGAAGAAAGCAAAAACAATATATATTTTTACTAAGGAAAATGACAAAAATAGTAATGCACAGTGACTTGGATAAGTAACTTTAATCTGATTACTGGTTTGGAAATAGTAACGCGTTAGATTACTCGTTACTGAAAAAAGTGGTCAGATTAGAGTAACGTGTTACAAGTAACGCATTACCCGGCATCACCCTGGCTACAGGATATTTCGTTCTGTATTGACTAGTGAAATTCGATATTCTTTTCTTTTTTATTACATTTATATCTGCATTTATATCAAAAACCTAGAGACTTTCAAACATCACCATGTCATTTATTAATATGTATTTGTGTCTAAACGACATATAAACATCTTTTCCTATTCTATTTTGGCTGGAAATGCTTCCAACACGCTTGCATGTCGCGTGAATAAAATAGGCGTTGGTTCTATTTCTAGCAGGCATGCGTTTTCGGCGCGGCTTGAGCCGCGCCTGAGACACGCATGTATAAAAACGGACACGCCACGCAGTTGACACACTCGCGCCATGCATCCAGTGTGTAACCGGCCTTACTGGAAGAAATCAAAGATGACATTCAATCTCTGACTCAGCGTTCACATTCCATTTCAGCAGTTTCAGCATTTCAGGATAATTTCAAACAGCCACAGCAGTGGGAACATCGCAGTCTGCAATCAGCCGTATCATAGGACAAGTACTTAACACTTTGCTACAGCGCAATTCACGGTATAGTGGTCGAAGAAAGGCGCTGATTACCCGATGAACTGCAGGTTTGGTAAATACAACGTAAGCTCAAGTATCACAGCGTGTGCTTTCTGCGAATTGGACATGGCGCTGATAACGCTGCATTCACAAATGTATGTCTATCTGGCCCTCAGTGCTAATACACAAAGTGTTGCCTTAATGTAGCATGGCGGAAATTAAGCGTGTGGAGAAGGGGTGGTGCCTAGTCACGTAGGGCATCAAGCCTTCAATCAGGAGACCAGAGTTTGTGTCCGGTGACAGACCTGCAATGAATGTTCACTTTTTATGAACTGTAATCACAGTTAAGTCTGTTGCACCTGTAAGCACATCAACAGTGATGCCATGGTGTACTGACACCCTGGAATACATTCTGACATTAAGCAAGATGAGAAGTCACTGAAGGTCAGAAAAACAAGATTTTCATGAAGTGTTAACTTACTATTTAACCAAATGGTTAAGGTTTCTGACCCTTAGCATGACTTAGAAATGAACCACTATAAACCACAATGTTTTCCTAACTTTAACAATGTTGTAGTTTTCATGTACAGATATTTTAGAAAGCGAGAATAAAAAAATAAAAAATTGGCATTGGAGGTAGTCTATATCCACAACGTTCCACTCAACACGGTCTCACAGCAGTTCGTCAAATGGTCACGTTATTTTGAATCTATTGACTGGGAAGGTTTTTCTCGTTTTTTTCGTGGTGGCCAGCACGAAATGGTCTATACGGAGATTAACGGGGAAAGCAAATGTCACACCTCGGGGGAGGACGCCTCACACGCCGGGACACGGCCGCGGGGCAATAACAGGATGGCGGAGGTTGGGTTTAGGAAAAAAACAACGGGGAAAGGATGCCTCACAGCCCCGAGAAACGGCCGCGGGGGAGGACACCTCACACGCCGGGAGACGGCCACAGGGAATACGCAACGGTAACAGGACAGTTAACGGGGAAACAAAAGTCTGGAATTGTTTGACCCATCCTCCACCCCAACCAACCTCCTTACGCAGATTTTCGGCATTTCGTACTACTCGCTACCGTAGTCGTGCTGTGACCACGACATATGCTTCCCATTTAAATATTAAGTAAATTAAATTACATTTTCGTGCTGGCCACCACGAAAAAAGAATCAATAGATTAAATAACGTGACCATTTCACGAACTGCTGTGAGACTGGGTTGTTCCACTTTGTTAACGAAAACTAGGTGGGAAAAAACATTGTCGTTAACTGAAATAAAAATAAAAACGAGGCATTACAAAAAAACGATAACTAAACTAAAACTGTAATGTCTGTTTACAAAACTAACTAAAACAAAATAAAATTATCCAGTAAATGTCCTTAGTTTTCGTCTTTGTCAATGTCTTTCACAGAGCTAATAACGTTATATCTTTCAGAGTTGACATTTCTGACATTTCCCATGCTGTAGACATATAGTTTCCGACTGGGAACCCAGAAATTGAACACAACATGTCCGTGCCCGGGCCCCTTGCCCATGCAGGCCCTCGCCTGGCATCATGGCGGTACCGAACGTCGGAAGAAAGCGGCAGAGTCCTATTTGATTATGACTGTGTGTGTCAGATAAAAGCAAGTGCCTCGCAAAATAAGTGGACAATTTATTAAAGGGAAAAATCCCACTTATTTGAAAGTACATTTGAGAAGCGCACACAAGGAGGCTAACCTAGCTTACCTTAACAAGCAGTGACAGGGCAAGGAGAATGCAAAGCCCCCTTTCCCCGAAACAGAAGCTAACCCCGGTAACGTTACGGGCATGGATGTATGGCTAGGCAGCATGACGGAGACAACCGCAGGACAGAGAACACTACAGGAGGGCTTTCACCGGCGACCCGATAGCTGCTGGTTAGTAAATACGCAGGAACACCATTAGCGGGAGGAAGCATGGGTTAATATGTGTATTGATACTGGGATGTCTACACAACTGTGTGAGTCGATTGACTTCAAAACGTTTGCCACTTTACTCGAACCAAAGTTCAAAACACCTGTTTATGTCTGTCTTCTTTAGTCTGTTGGCTATTTAGGTTTTTTCCTGGAACACGTCACTTACACATTTTGCACTTACTGCTGCGTCTTGTGTAGATTGTTTACATATTTGTGCTCATCATCATATGTACGTTTAATATACCAGTGTTATTGTTGAATACATTTTGAATACATATTTCTAAAATGGTATGATGCTTTTGTTGAGTTAATACAAAATACTTTTTTCTGACCTTTTTTAATCTTGCCCCTGACAAATAACCCATATTACAAAAAAGACTAAAACTAATAAAGACTAAACTAAACTAGCAAACCCGCTTTAAAAACAAATTAAAACTAAACTGAATTTGAAAACAAAAAGTCATAACGAAATAAAAATAAAAACTAATGAAAATTGCAAAACTATAATAACCTTGGTTTAAAGAAATGCCAATACACCAGAGCACGTTTTTCTCCCATCCAGGAATGCTGTGTGGACTTGCCAGACCTTCCTCCGCAGCGCTGTGAAGGAAGGTCTGCCAAAGCGAAATTAAATTGGAGGTAATCTGGTGACTTTATTGGCTATAGTTGATTGCACGGCTACTTTACGGAGCAGTTTAAGCTTAACGGATCAAATTAAAATCTGTAAACCTTCCGCCTACTAATCAGTGAAGTGAGAGAAAATTAGAGTCAAAATTCCTTTGGGTTCCAACACAGACAAACATATTGGATTTACAGTAAATTAAAGTAATAAAGAGCACAGAGAGACGTAATTTACTGTTTATCAGACCCCAGATGAAAAGAAGCTAGCGTTAGCGAACACTGCGGTGACGGTCCCTCTGCCTCTGACGCCCCGCTGCAGGAGACGCTGTGTGTATTCCTCCGACATGCTGTATTAACGATACTGTTTAAAACACTTTCCAGGTTAGTGGGGATGCATACTGCTCAAAACCAACATTAAAAACATAGTAATCTTCCCTCAGCGTTTAGTTTTGTTGCTAAACTGTGTAAAATGAGCGGTGACGTTAAATCATCTGTTTCAGGTAACCACACTCTAGGGTACCGTCTGTTTGCTGGATTGTTCCGAGGTAACCGCCGGTACCTAACATTAGCAGATAAGTCCATTGACAGCAACGGTATTGTTCATATTTATGCACAATGACAAATTAAGTGAACTTGCTAAAAAAAGGAACTACACACTGTTTTCAGGTTACTGTTGACGTTCAAATACCCCTTGAATTGATGTACAAGTGACTGCAATAGGCCTGTGTGTGTGTTTTGAGAAATATCTTTATACTGCAAGGCTATATTTAATTTATTTTTATTTGTTATTTATATATTATTTTATTGCCATTACCTGTTTTCCCTAGCCTAGAAATCTAGACGCACACTAGCGGAAGCAAATGTAATTTGCAGCCAGGGTCAGTTGGCTTGCGAGCTGGAAAAACCAAACTCTAGTCAGGCCAATCACATTGTGTATAGAGTTGATGGGCGGGCTTAACATAAGGACGGCAGAGTTGTGACGGTTCCGTCTGAATTCCCTGCTACTTGAAAACATAGAAGATGGCTGCTGCTGGCGAACAGCGGTCTTTCGAATCGGCTTTGGCCGGAAGATTTGGAGTTAAGCACTGAAGTCATTCTTAAGAAAGGAAGTTGCATTCGAGTTTTGCCGACCGGATATGGCAAAAGTTAAATCTATCAACTAGCGTTGCTCTGGTTGGCTGTGAGTGCAGAGGGAATTTGAAAGACAGCCGTTTATCCCACCCCTCGGATTGAGGCCCTGCCAATGGTGAGTTCCCAGACCCAACATCTTGATGTGGGTCTGGCTTGTCGAGGCTATGTTTTCCCTGTTTTCATACAGAAGTTTTGTTTGTTTAATATATCACACTTCTTTAGTTGGATATTTAATGTGAAAATAAGGAAATGGTTCTTCCATAACATTGCAGTTTAGATGTGTGTGAATTTCCCACACGGAGTAATTTATATAGTTCTACTATAGCGATCGATTATCTGTTCAAACATTTTTCTACAGTATGTAAAATGTTCTATTAAAGAAAAGATAGAAAATAAATATTTGTGTGTGTTGTAAAGTGGTTAGAAAAAATGAAATCGGAATCGGCTAAAATCGGTATTGGCAGATCAAACTCAATGAAAAATTGGAATCAGTCTAGAAAATTGTAATTGGTGCATCTCTACTAGACCCCAAATATCAACTCGGTACATATTCTGCATTCATGTTCTGTTGGTTGACTGAAATGAGTCACAAATTGGTCACAAAGTCAGAAAGAGGAAAAGAGAGGAGAATGCATGAAAGGGGTCATGAAATTCTCCTCTGTAAGATGCAGAAAAAGGTCAGAGGAGCTCAACCCTTAGAGGAAAAATCCGCTTATCTCGATTGGCGGCTCACATATACAGTGTATGCAAATTTTACTAAGCAGCTGTGCTGAGATGTGAGGTCATGCCTATTGAATGAGGGCTCCACATTAAGGGTCTTAGGATAGCCACTATAATTCAAAATGTAACTTAAAATACACTGACACACTGTAAAGCATTATAGCAGACAGAGATGGCTTTGGTGCAAATCCTTCCAACAGACAAAGGATTAAACTCAAAATTAGACTCAAAACAAGCTTGAATGAATTAACATTTTTCCAGAGCACTATGTTAAATTAGTTTATCATTTTAAGCCCTTTATAATACTCATATAATATTTGTAAGGAATTACTGTAGGAAGTATCTTGTAGGGCTTATGACTTTACTTGGAATATATATTTAAATGTATTGTATTTTAAACTCTCATACTATTAAAGAGGAACACTACTCAGCCTATGAAAACTGAATAATGTTGCGGCTTTGGAAGAGCGTTTTCAAGTGTGAGAAAATACCCCTGATGATGTCACCAGAGGCTTTTGTTATTTATGCAAAATCATTCCCTTGTTGACTCATTCACTTATCCCTGTATAATGGACACTAGTAGTTTCATCAATAGTGAGCACTAAACTGATTTCAAAGACTTACCAATAGGCCTGCACGATAAATCGTTATAAAATGGCGATCTCGATTCACCCTGTGTATGTGACGGATTTCGAAAGATGATCCATACATTGGACAAACTCTACACTAGGGCTGCAACGATTCTTCGAATAACTCGAATAATTCGATTACAAAAAATCCTCGAAGCAAAATTCTTTGCCTCGAAGCTTCGTTAAATCAATGTAATTAAGGTTGTACGGCTCACTGTGTTTCCGCACGGAGGATTATTACTAGCGCACAAGAGGTTTGCGCTTCTGCGGACACAAGACTGACGGCCCATATTACAAATGAAGGAAGACGAAAATAGCGAGGGTCTAAAAGGGAGAGACAGGCAAGAGAAAACGACAGAAAGTTTGGGATCATTTTAAGCTGCAAACATGCTGCTACATCACCTCTGTAACAAACCTCCAGTGTACTCATCCATTCCACGGAGCCAACCCGACACAAGGTAGCTAACGTCTGCTGCTCTCGTCCACCGCTAGCCTGCAGCATGCTATTTTGCTAATAGCGATGTTTTACCAAGCTAAAACGAAAGCTGTCGGTTTGTAGTGTAACTTTTTATCAGTTTGCTTCTAATCTTTGGAAATGTAGCTGCTGCCGGAGACAAACCGGCTCCTCCCCCCAGCATGGCTACTTAATATGCACGTGAATGACGTCATCATGCATTCTTTATTCTTTCTCCTCACCATAGATATAGCTATGCTCCTCACTGTGTATTAGGCTTCTGAAAATGTGTCCCCCAGAACAGTGTAGTTGAGTAGCCCTGCTGTAAACCCTCTGGTCAGTGAACAGCTCTTTTGCATATCCAGTGCAAAGAGCCAGAGGCAAGAAGGGGAATTGGGTGAAAAATATTAACATTTGGGCCACCAAAAATGTACTATTGTAATGTATTTCTTTTTAAGGGTCTTGGAATTTGGCAATAACAAAATTTAGCTTTTTCTAAAGAAGGAAACCAGTCTTTTGTATATATACAAGCGACAGGTTTCCTTTTTTTTAGTAAACAGCAATAATAAATATTTACTATTGCTGTTTACTAAGTATTTCTTACTAAGTATTTCTTATCCGATTACTCGATTAATCGATGGAATAATCGGTAGAATATTCGATTACTAAAATAATCGATAGCTGCAGCCCTACTCTACACAATACCCACTCGCAACTATTTTTCATATGTTGCACTGCCAGCTATGTACAAGAAAGTGTGGACTGTAGTGCGTGCGTGCGTGTGTGTGTGTGTGTGTGTGTGTCACCAAGTTACCCCTTGAACTGTAGGACATACCACTGCTACTACTACTAATAAATAAATAAAGTTATTTGTGATACAAGCGTGTGCTAAGAAATCATTCTGTTTTTGATACTGTACTTAAATTGGCAATTGACAAACTCCATTTCTCTAGACACTGAAGCTGTAGCTGCAGCATGTTGATTGATGATTTAATTATGTAAAGTCATGTTCAAGGAGTTTAGATAGAGCCTGTATCAGGGCCATATTTAGTTCAATGTGTTATATGTCACTATTTTTGGTAGCCTACTGTACTTAAATGGCCAGTATGTACTTTATTTTCTTTATTCATTGAAGCCTTTATGTTTACAGGCTTGTGGTGATGTGCAATGTGCTATAGGTGCCCAAAAAAATCTATGTTTGGTACATCCAATTTGTTTTGTCATGGTTCATGTGTGCAATAAACATTACATTTTGTGAGAAAAAAATCGTGGCAGAGAATTGTGATATCAATTCTAGGGCTAAAAAATCGTGATTCATATTTTTCCCCAAATCGTGCAGGCCTACTTACCAATCATCATCAATTTGCATCATCACTCAAAAGCATAGAGTCGTACAACTTTGCTTTCATAAAATATGATGCATTGTGGGATTTAGGGACTGTAGATGTAAATTAGCTTAAGGCTAACTCTGGTACAATGCATCAAATGGCAACATTTATGTTAAAAATTGTACATGGTCCCTAACAAATAAATAAAAAAATAAAAAAATGATGGAGCTGCCGCATAGTCAGGTGGATTCATTTACATTTTGAGTATTTGGACACTTAAATAAAAGGTCGTACAGTAAATATAGTTCACTACATAAGTAGGGATGTAACAATACTAAAAACTTGCCGTACAATAAAATCAAGATAAAAGTCCTTCATACGATATTTATAACAACATTAAAAAACAAACAGAAATTATGATTTAAAAAATGTATTGTTAAAAATGCTTCTGCTTTTCTTCTTTAATAAAATAAAAAAGTAGCCAGCCATAAGCATAACTGACATGAATTGTCTTTGACATTTAATGACTGAACTATGTAATGTTGGACATTAATATTTTAAGCACTGGCCCCGTGCTCCTAAATTTGGTGATCAAAGTAAGTTTTTTTCACTGCTGTCACGATCTCTCACCCAAGTAAGGGGGCGGTACCACGGCATGTGGCAAATGTCGAAGCTAACATTAGGGTTTATGTAAAAATAGAAATAAATCAGTGAATGCACAGGCAATTATGTTATATCCCCGCAGTTGTGGTCTTGAAATATAATCCAGAGTCCTCTTTATCTGCGACAGAGACAACACTCTCAAAAATGCGGTTGATTCCGTAACGACACAGAGTACTACCACACTGACAGGTGTTAAAGGAACACGCCGACTTATTGGGACTTTAGCTTATTCACCTTATCTCCCAGAGTTAGATAAGTCCATACTTCTTCATCCTTCTCATCTCAATATGTGTTGTAACTCTGTCAGAGGCCCCCACCGCTAGCCTCGCTTAGCACAGATCCTGGAGGTAACCGGCTCCAACTAGCCTACTGCTCCGAATAAGTGACAAAATAACGCCAACATTTTCCTATTTACATGTTGTGATTTGTATAGTCACAGCGTGTACAAATAACAACGTCACATTAGACACCGCCATCTTCTAACCGTATACATACTGGGAACTATATTCTCAGGAAGGCGAAGCACTGCTTCTTCTGCTACTTGGGCAGAGTGATTTGCTTGCAGCACCTGAGAAGCCCCGTGGTGAGGAGCAGAGAGTCAAACAATCCATACCATTATTTTTATTTTTTTAAGATAATTTTTTTGGGCTTTTTCCACCTTTAATTTCGACAGGAGGGAGGGGGAAGACATGCAGGAAATTGTCACAGGTCGGATTCGAACCCTGGACCTAAACCTCTCAGTATATGTGCACCTGCTCTACCCGCTGAGCCAACCCGGCCACAAACCACACCATTGTCAAGGATACATACAAGCAGAAGTAATGAAACGCAACTATACTAGTAAAATAATCATGTAATATATTAGAAGACGTCAGTCCAATTTTGAGAACATTTTGATATCGCAACATTCAATATATATCGTTACATCCCTACCAAATAGTGAATAAGGAGTGATTCTGATACTAAAAGTCAGGATATCTCAGCCTCTGCTCCTTTGATTCTAATCAATCTGTTTTTATATATAGGCTATATATACAGTATCACAAGTTCTCCAAATGTATAGAACTGCAGCATTTAATTGTTGGATTATATGGTATTTCTCTGTCACTTAGAATTGCATTTATACTTTAGAGATATGTTTGCCACTGGGCTGTCACAGGTTGTAATTTATTTTTCAGAATGTAAGCTGATTATTAATAATGCACCCACATCAGGAACATTAAACCTAACAATAATACACGGGAGATTCAGTTGCTGCCTAAGCAAACATGTAGAGCTGGGCCATTATTACCTGATTGTATCAGTTTATTTCCGTAAATAAACGTATACAATTGTCAAACTGTCTCAATGACAGCGGCACATCTGTATTCAGCTATTAGATTTTTTTTGTTCTCACCCGAAGAACGACAGTATTGTCATTTGTTCCAAAGCTTAAGATGACCTGTTTTAATGTTTTCCTGACAAATAATGCCTTTCCTCTATCAGAATATAGGCGAAGTAGTGTGATGTTGTTATACTACTATAAAACCTCAGGAGGTTGGTCGGATGAATGGTTAGGTGTACAAAGTATCCGTCTTTTTACACCAATGACTGCTGTTTGCATCATATCTCCTAAGGCAGAGGTGGGGGTCTCGACTCGAGTCTGACTCAAGTCGCCAATTTCAGGACTTGAGACTTGCTTGACTTACATTGATAAATGACTCGACTTGACTTTGACTTGGTATTCAAGACTTGAGACTTGACTTTGACTTGAGACAGATGACTTTTCATTAATGTAATAGCCAGGCCGCATTCCTTTTTTTTCAAGGTATTGAGAAGTTATGTTTAGTTTTTGGAACATTTTCGTGCTATACGCGCCACCCTGCCAAGTTGCTAGGCAACCTTCCAGAGCGTGGCAGACCAGCAGAGGCAAAAAAAATAGCAGCAGTGTGCAAGGATTGCAACTCCAAAATTATGGACACGACAACCACAACATCCAACTTTATTCGTCATTTCAAGCAACACAAACAAAGGTAACGTTACGTGAATGTGTCTTTTGGCTGACGGTAACGGCAATTTTTTGTGTGAATTGACTTGTGACTTGCTTGACTTATAGCAGGGACTCGACTTGACTTGCTTGCTACTTGAAGGTTAAGACTTGAGACTTGCTTGTGACTTGTCATTTATTTCAACGCCTTTTTTTTTTAATGGTCAATAAGCCTGATTTATATGAAATATAAATATAAGTGAATCACAGACTGGTTTGTCAAGGTTTAGTCAGTATAATGTTCTGAAACCATTTTAAATTGTTTTTCCATTGCTATAAAATTTAATAACACACCCAAAATTCAATGAAAGTAATAAAAAATGTACGTGCAGAGAATGTTGTATGGGTTATATCAATGCAATTTGACCCGAGGAAAACACAAGGGTTAAAGGACAATGACAAAGCAATAGTTTTGTCATTTAGGTATGGGTATTTTTTAGTGTTGCATTTGTTAGACTTTCTAGTAAGTGTGGGGCCCTAGATGCTCCTCTAAATCTGGCCAGGAATTGAACTAACCAACCTCACACGGTCTATACCCTTTTTCTCCTTTCACCTCCATTTCCTCTACCCACTCCACTCCCCTCTCCTTTCCATCTCCTCCTCTCTCTTGTGGACCCTGGGATTCTTAGGGATGTGTGTTGTTAATAATTCAGCCTGGAGGATGGATTTTGGTCTTCATTTGGAGCAGGAAATGCCTTGCTCCACTGAACAATGCACTCACGCCCAGGCCCCTGATGTGTATTCAGAGGCAGAAATAGGAAAAGCCTTTTCCCCTTAGATGCTTTTAAATGCAGGGTGTCTGGAAAAACAGGGGGAAGAAAATGGCCAAGAACAACACTAGCAGTAATTTTTATGTGTATTTTCTTTGCATGCACTGAAAACACAGCCCTCAACAAAGAAGTAACACTCTCAGTAGAGGACAAGGCAGCGGAAGACCATTTTAGAAACATCCCTTTTTCCCACTTCCAGCGTAGATTTAATAGATTTGTGGGTCATTTTTTTCCCATTTCCTCTCTCCTTCTTTCTGTACCTTGGTGTTTCCACTTTTTCCTGTTTCATGACACATTTTCATGTGATGACATATTAGTATCCATCAGTTTTGAAGGGCGATCAGGGAGCTCTGTCGGCTGCCGTGTGTTATACATTATAGCACAGAACTCATTTCCTGCCCGAGTTTAACAATGTCTGTGTCCTCTGAGAGGTGAGACTATATGAGGGACACACCATGAGGTGCTACATGTTTCAGATATTGTGTGTTCATGTGCAGAAAGTACAAGACCAAATAAGGCCAGAAGGAGAAAAATCCATGTGTCCTCCACTGTGACATTTAATGTCACTCTGGCGTCATACTGTATGATTCATGGACGATTGGTCAGCGTTTCCAGATCTCCGCATCTGCGCTCTGGTCTCGTCTCTGCAGCTCATTGCAGCAAAGGGGCTGACTATAATGTCACAGCAGAGGCACTTTGTAGAAAACTTCAAGTAAAGTGTAACCAGCTTTTCTGTTGGTTCTTGCAGACAACAGAACCGGTAGTGCTTTGCTCCTGCCATGTTTTCTGCTGGAAATCACAATGACTGGCCTTGCTCCGAATAGCTTTGTTTAAGGCATGCCAAACTGGCTGCTAGGCGGGCATATTCAATTGGTAATGTCACCAAATGAAGGAAGTCGAGATGCAAATGCCAACAAGGCCTTTCAGGCCGTCCAGGAGAAGTGGTTTCTGTGGGAGAGATAGCTCCCTTTGGTGTGAAATGTGTTTTTTGTGTTATTTATTGGTTTTGATGCTGTTTACCCTGGTATTCTTACCCTAACTTTAAATCTCACTCATCTTGCGTAAACCTAAACAATCCAACCAACAAAGGCAACGAGTACTAGCCAATCAGAGGCAGAGTAGGGCGGGTCGTGCATTTGCCATCTTAGGAACGCAAATTGGCGTTCTGTAATGACTTATATTTAAAATCATTCTAATAAATACATTTTGTTACTTTTTTTTATCTAGCAAATTCAAATTCTGCATACATACAATCCATTCAAATCTTTCCTGCAACTACTTACATCATTATCACAAAGGGCTAGCTCACCTGACAAAAAAACAAAACAATTTTTGTTTCAACTTAACTTAAACGTAAACATCTAAAACAACCTCTTCACATTGCGGTGACAAGGACAGCAAGTGGCCATGTGATTTGTTTCACTGACCGGAACAAAGGTGGAAGAAATGTGACATTATACAACGTAGAGCCACGCAAAAACCTCAGAGGTCCTCAGGGTGGGTGGGTGGATGGATGGGTCAGCCAAGTGTGTGACTTTGAGACAGGTGTCTGCTGTTCATATCTCGTTTTCCATCATCAGTCAGTGTTTTCTTTTAACAGTTTCCTGACCCATTGGTTAGGTTTTTGTGCCTTAACCTCACCAAACCTTAACAAAAGCATTGGTAGATCAGGAAACAGAGACAAGCCCTTAAAGTTCTAAAATCAAATGGAAATTGTAACATATATACAGGTAATTCCAAGATATCTGGTCAAAAGCCATCTGCTGATGCAGATATGATCCAAAGCCCAGAATAGCTAATATGGACCTTGTTGTAAGCAGTGTCGGCTATTCGTAACATATATGACACATTTCTTTAGCTTGTAGGACTTCAGTGGCACATTCATAGAAGAAGACAAATGGAATGTTTGGCCTGGGACTGAAAAGGTTAATTGCAAGACAAATTGTTGAAATTAACATTTCTGTATACATCATTGGCACCTGCCTTTTATATTATTAACCTTACATATTATTTAGTACAAACTTCCTGGATAGTTCAGATATTTAGGGCCCGAGCGCCGACAGCGGCGAAGGCCCTATTGAAACTGAAGGAATTCTTTTTAGGGCCCGAGCCCCAACAGTGGCGAACCGCCTTTTTGAGGGGCTTAACGTACTCAAAAACTCACCACAATTGGCGGTCGCATCAAGCCTGGTGAAAATGTACATATTTTAAGGGTTTCGGGAATAGGCGCACAAAAATGGCTCGCTAGCGCCAAATGCATGGTCGCTGCTCGCTGCGCAAATGCATGGTCGCAAGGAGCGGCGTCCGTCAGTAACCCCGACGTGCAAGGAGGTGCGAGGGCCCGTCCAACGCTGCTTGCAGCTTTAATTAGGGCCCGAGCACCGACAGCGGCGAAGGCCCTATTGAAACTGAAGGAATTCTTTTTTTCCTGTAAATTAATCGCCTTTTTGAGGGGCTTAATATACTCAAAAACTCATCAAAATTGGCGGTCGCATCAAGCCTGGTGAAAAATTATGTATTTTAAAGGTTTCGGGAATAGGCACACAAAAATGGCTCGCTAGCGCCCCTTACAAAATTTTTGCCCCTTCAGTACGTTTAACGTAGACTAACGAAACGTGGTACACATATGTAGCATGTCAAGACGTACAAAAAAGCTCATTGGAGCCATACCCTTCATATTTCATCCGATCAACTTCAGATTTGGTCTGTGCCATCTTAAGCCCTTAAAGATGAAAAGTTATTAAAAGAAAAACTTTTTGTCATAGGGCATGGCCGTGACGGGGCGGCCATTTTGTGCGTTTCACAGTCCAACCCTGAGGACATCTACGGGCCGATATTGGCTCAAAGTCATAGCGCCCCTTGCAGGCATCAGCCTTATATGACATCATCCGATTTACATGAAACTTATAATGTGTGGTCTACATGTGATACTGAGCCGGCCCCTATACCTTAACCACCATGGACTCATGCCACACCCCCTTTTATGATTTTTGAACAGTTTAAGGTACAGTCTTGTGTGAGGTATCATTGAACTCAGCAGAGTTCCTTTGTCATTGTTCATGGTTTTGCCCGCCCCCTATGCTTAAGCCACGCCCCCTTACATACAGAGGTGTCAAGTAACGAAGTGCAAATACTTTGTTACCTTACTTAAGTAGAAATTTTGGGTATTTAGACTTTACTGGAGTAATTATTTTACAGCAGACTTTTTACTTCTACTCCTTACATTTTCACGCAATTATCTGTACTTTCTACTCCTTACATTTTAAAAATAGCCTCGTTACTCCTATTTCAGTTCGGCTTGTTTTCATTCTGGCTTGTCATCGTTAAAAAAAAAAAAAAAAAGTATCCAGATAAATCACGCCATCCGGATAGAGTTAATTTGATTGTGGTTGGATGAGAAGTATAAACATATACCATTCCGACACCCTATTGGTTTGTATGTGATCCATCGCACCTGCACATGACACAAATCACGTCACTCTCCAGCAAGGAAATAGCAGACGTATGTAGCCTAGTACGAAGATGTCTGTGGCAAAGACTCAAGAGAACTCGAGCGAAATGTCCCAACCAAGCACCAGCGAGGAGGTTGGTTGCCAGGAAGCCCAGCCAACCCTTCTACATCCCTGGCCACACCTTTGAAATGCAAAAACAACTCCTTTCGAATGTGCTGCAAGCTCTGGACACCCAAGTACCACGAGCTAATTGTTTCCAAAACTCACCGTCTAATATGAAAAAGCATATTGATATTATTTTTTTCCCTTACATTACTTTTACTTTTATACTTTAAGTAATTTTGAAACCATTACTTTTACACTTTTACTTGAGTAAAAAGCTTGAGTTGATACTTCAACTTCTACAGAAGTATTTTTAAACCCTAGTATCTATACTTGAGTACTACTACCTGAGTAATGAATGTGAATACTTTTGACACCTTTTCTTACATAACTTATGACCCGTTTGACTTAGACTATTGTGTGAGGTATCATTGAACTCAACAGAGAGTTCCTTTTTCATTGGTGACGGTTTGCGATGTCCGATGGTCGCGCAAATTCACAGGTGCATAGAGCGGCATCCGCCAGTAGCCCAGATGCGCAAGGAGGTGCGAGCGCCCATCCAACACTGCTTGCAGCTTTAATTTTACATATGAAATTACTTTTGATTCTGCCAAAGGGAAAAATTCCAGAGAAGTAAAACAAAATGTTGTTTCTGCTTTTTTAAAGGTGACTGGTTTGCACCATCTATCTGTAAGTTCTCTCCTGTTAGGGTGTAAAGCCAACACTAAAGGCTAAGTAACTACTACTAAAATTGGTTGAACCATAGGTACTTGGAGCGTAACTTAATTAGTTTGGACATTAAGTCATAAACTAAAGCAAGTGGCCAATTAACGATCAAAGAAAGAGTTCCATCGTTATCGTCACCATGCGCATTAGCTTTCTGACTGGCACGAGCCACTTGGCATCGTAGCACATCATATTAAACAAGATATCTACTGGATTACTGAATTTATGAAATTATTTTGTATCATTCAGAACAACTGCTTTGGTTTTTTTTAATTACACCTACCTAAAATTTCTAAAAACTTGTAGTACAAAAAAATAATTGTCTTTTTTATATTAATGAACGTCTGTTACATTAAAGCCTTTAGCAAATGAGTTGATACAAAGCTAATTAAGACTATCTGCTCCATATAACTCTCTCCATAACTCTCTCCAATAATAATCTCAGTATGGCTATGTTCAGAAAATGGTGTCGTCTGGCGACTTTCGCACGCATGAAATCGAGCACAGAAAATCGAGCAATAATAATTACCTCTTCTGAAGAGTCCGTCATAATTGTTTAATCCTCTGTGTCCTCCTTGGCTACTAGAAACTGTGTGGAGGAGGGCTGGGGGTGGTGCGCGATCACGTAGGGCTTGTATCATGTGGATGCTGCGACAGTTTTGTTGTCATTACTTAACTAGTAACAACGCATTATAGCTTTAAGTTTCATGTTAATATCTATTTGTTAAATTGTGTACCCTATTCACCTGCAGTGTGTACCCTTAATTAGCTTATTAGATTAGATTAGATTAGATTATACTTTATTCATCCCACAATGGGGAAATTCACTTATTACAGCAGCAGTTTTTCCACAATAAAAACAAACCAACAAACAACCAAACAAACAAACAACAGGCAAACAACAGACAATGTGCAAAAAACACTGAATGAATGTAAAGTGGCATTATATAAAACGTATTTAAGTAAAGTAAAGTGAGGTGGCCATAGTGCAAAAAAAAATACTGTAATGTAAGTAAGTAATGACTAGTATTAGTATTAGTAATAAAAAATATGTTATAACATAACAGCAAAAGTAATTAACCAGATGGAAAAATATAAATACAGATAATAACAACAAATATCAGCCTGGTCTCACTGAATTCCGTAAAATGGGCACGGACTGGTAACAGCTCATTCCGTGGTGGTGGTACGGAATGTGTGAAAATTCCGTGTGGCCACCACGGAAAACAATACCAATGTAAAGTCAATGAGAAGATGACGTAGCATGGTAGTGAGTAGTATGTAAGGCTGGAATTCCACGCAAGGAGGTTGGTTGGGGTGGTGGATGGATGGTAAAACACAGGACTTTCACCCAAGAGAGCGGAGTTCGTGTCCCGCGTGTGGCGTGCGTTTGTCAGTTGTGTTTTTTTTATTTATTTTTTAAGCATGTCCCGCGTATGGCACGGAACCATAAGCCCACCCACGACCTTTTCCTGAACCCAACCGTCCCGTTCTTGTCGCGTGTCATTGAAACGTAAGCCCACCCACGACCTTTTCCTGAACCCAACCACTCCGTTCTTCTCACGTGTCACGTAAGCCCGTGTTTGTTTTATTCCGTGGCAGTTTAACGGTGTTTCTTTTTCGGCGATCCGTGTTCATTTCACGGAATTCTTCCGTGGCAGTTTCACGGATTTTGTTGCAATTCCGTGAAACTGCCACGGATTTTGAGTTAAGGGCCTGTGTTCATTTCACGGAATTCTGTGAGATCAGGTTGACAAATATATACAAGAGCCATGCTGAGTGGTGGGTAATTGAGACAGGACCCGAGAAAAAAACTACAACATTATCGGGTGGTGCAGGTGTTGTAGAGTCTGACAGCGGCCGGGATGAAGGACCTGCGGTACCTCTCCTTCTTACACCATGGGTGTATCAGTCTGCTGCTGAAGGAGCTGCTCAGGGACCCCACAGTGTCATGTAGGGAGTGAGAGGTGTTGTCCCTGATGGATGTCAGCTTGGCTAACATCCTTCTCTCCCCCACCTCCTCTATGGAGTCCAGAGGACAGTCCAGGACAGAGCTCGCTCTCCTGATCAGTCTATTGAGTCTGCTCCTGTCTCTGTCCGAGCTGCCTCCTTTCCAGCAGACCACAGCAGAAAGGATGGCAGAGGCCAGAACGGAGTCATAAAAAGTCCTGAGGAGAGTCCTGCACACTCCAAAGGACCTGAGTCTCCTCAGCAGATGGAGGCGACTCTGGCCCTTCTTGTAAAGAGCATGTCTGTTATCAGTCCAGTTCAGATTATTGTTTATTATTCTAATTACTTGAATTGCCCAACATGCAACTTTTAGCAGCCAAGCTCAACTTCATCCACTATGTAGATGACACCACTTTTATTTTAGTAATGCATAAATCACAACTTAGTAATAATTTACGTTATAACTAAGATTCATTTTAACTTACAACAGGTTGCAGAGGGGCCATGTTGTTTTCTTTGTGCTCTGATGATTCACTATATCAGAGGCAAAATATTCATTCTGTCAGAAGTAGAATAAACAATTGCAGCATTTCCAGGCCGTTTGCCCCCTCTGGCTATTAAAGACAGCATTTAGCAAAGGGCTCATATCTTACATCAGATGAATGAAGTTATCAATTATGAATGACATTCGTTGTTGCGTATAATGATGCATTGAACTTTATTCATAAGATTCATGAAGAGTGAGTGATGCAACAGATTTCCTACGGTGTCCATCACTGAAGCCCTGGGGAGCATGAGGCTGATATGTTAATATAAAATCATAGGCGGTGTGATGACAGTTTTATCAATGAGCAGTCTGCCCACTGTGTCTCAATGAGGTGACAACTATAGGAGCCTATTCTCTAATTTACAGTATTGTATATTAATTTAAATACAGTAATAAAGCCTCAGGAGGAAGCAACAGTGTTACTGCATGATTGTGACCCTGATAAAGTCCAAATTTTTGATTTACACACAAAGTATAGTTTAATTTTTTCTAAGTATTGTGCAGAATTACAAACCCTCCCATATTGACCAAAAAAATAAGACTTTTGTGAATTTCAAAAAAGTATTTGTAGCATAACATTTTTTTCTTCAGCTCGCAGGCCTTGTCATACTTGAATAAAAATACATGTGTAACTTTAAAACTTGATACACTGGTGTTTTATGTGCCAGTTGGATGAATAGCTCCCCACTTCCTCTATTTTCACTTCTATAATGTTTTCTCTCTATATCACCCTCTATTTTTGACTTATTAATTCTACCTCAATCCTATCCTCTGTCTCTTTCTGTCATCATCTCCACTCTGATATGATAAGTCCTCCCGTCCTCCTATTCCTCCATCATTCTTCCTCTCAGACACACATCTGTGTCTATATATGAAATGGAGTATGACTGACAGGCTGGCAACTGGAAATACCTATCACCTTCTTTTTTCCTATGGGCTAAAGCCCTTTAAAAGTGTCAGAATGGGGGGGTGCTGGAAGGCAGGTGGGGTCTTATCTCCCTCAAACACCTGTACCTGCTCCATAGTGCCATTTAAGACCTCATCGCTATATAAATATGTGACAATGCTGATTTTTGTGTCCCTTTAAGAGATGCTGCAGGCTAACCGATTAGAGTGCCCTGGGGATTGTGGGCGCCCTTTCTCTCCAACCACATCTTTATTCCTGAGTCTAAGATACTTTTTTTTAATCCTTGGCTCCCATATTTGCAAAGACTTTTTGCTGTTTATAAGGGGTTTTCTGAGCTTGTTCGGATGTTTAAATGTCTATACAGTGTGTGGGGGTAACTTAAAACATGAACATGTTCTCCATGTTCTGAGTAGCTGAGACCTAGTAGATTATCTTTGTAGTGGTGAGACTATCATTGTGGAGATTGTGAAGGAGTTTTTATATTCATTATTACACCACAACCCACTTTTGGTCATTTGTATGTGCTGTGTGCAACTGTGGAAAATACCTGATACTACAGATTATATATTTCCATTTATATTTCAAAATATATTACACTTGTATGTAATATGCAGTGCCATGTCAAGGTGAAGCAGCTACTCCTTAACAAGTCTAAATCTGTAGATGTGTTATTTGGAAAGGTTTTTAACATCATTATGGACACCAGATTTATATATATATATAAAAAACATAAATATGTTGAGGTGAGAATATCAGACTCCTTTGCACAGCAAATTCAGTTGGGTGCAGCTCAAATGCAGGCAACTGAATTCAATCAGGAGAGACTCCGTTGCAGATATGCAAACATTTATTACTAAGATATAACCACGTAGGTACAAACAATTATTTGGAGATTAGTCTCCATTGTAAAGGGGTATCTATACAAATCTAATGTGTAGGAAAACCAAACACATTCCCCAATGGAAACTAGACACTGGTGGTGGTGAGAAGAATCCAAAGACGGAACACGAGCCGCCAGCCGGGAGAAGACCGAGAACACCCTCAAAAAGGCCCGGAGGTGGAAGGGGAGGAGGCGGGTCACACTCGTCTGAAAACACAACTGACAGATGAGAACAGATTTAAAACAAGATAGACTGCTGTGATTGGTTAGAACATAAGTGCCCGATTCTAATTGGTATACAGAACCGAAACACCCACTGCCCAGCTGATCAGTTAAAGAGAAGAGAGACAACGTAATAGGAGTCTACCTGACTGAATTTACGCTGAGCTACATAAGAATCAGAAATGAAGAAGGGGTTTGGTGGAAGTTGGCTATATGCATGACCCTCGACTTCTGCGATTGCTCCGTTGCCACCGGAAATTCAGCCGTGTGTCCTTCTTTTCGGCCAGATGTCCATTACCTTACGCTTTCTTTGTGTTGTAATTCTAAACTCCAGTGGATATATGAGGACTATGGTTAACTGCTCCTCAGATCTCTGCAGGGTAAATCCAGACAGCTAGCTAGACTGTCTGTCCAATCTGAGTTTTCTGTTGCACGACTAAAACAAGGCAGCGGCATTGAGGCTCCGTGAGGCGCCGCCCATGACGATTGTGATGGGTTTAAAGAAATGTGAATAAGCCAGAGCATGTTTCTCTCCCATACCGGAATGCTGTGCAGACTAGCCAGACCCTCCTTTGCAGAGCTTTGGAGAAAGGTCTGGCAATGCAAGACTAGGTGCAAGTGAACATGAGTTATCTTTATTTGTTAACTCATTTGTTACACTCATTTATTCAGGTTTTTCCTTCAATTTGTAACCCATCCCGATTGGAGGTCATAGGTGAAAAATCACATGAAAGGAGGTGGTGAGGTTTCCTGCTAAGCTGAAAGCTAAGATTTGGTGACCTTTACATTATAGTTGCATACAGACGTCATTTTTAAAATCCTATGATTCATATGAATCATTCCTCCAATACATTTATTTTACATTATTTTTAAAAGCAAACTTTGCCTTGGTTTAGAATTTAGTTACTTGACTCCGCACTTTTATTCCTCACTTTTTTCCACACAGCTTTACATTGTGTACTACTGGTTCATCTTTTATGTAGCAGTAGCTGCTGCTATTTATTGTGTCATGCACATACCCAGCCAAGCCCATAAGCAACAACAACAAAAACTGTTTCAGTGGCAAAACTGAAATATTAAAATAGGTCAGACAAGGGACATGGTACAAGACTTTATGCTGGATATGCTAAGAGAGCATACTGTATTACAAAAAACAGAATGGAAAGTGTTTAATACAAAATGTGATCAGACTTAATATTTTAATATCCAATTATTGTCATTATATTACATCCCCTGGTGCACAGAAACATTTGTGTGAATGTAAACTGAGGATTACCTCCAGTCTAGTAGCTCTCTGTTGCAGCTTGACTTGCCTGGACACCCAGGGAGCCTTTTAAATCTCTAACATTTAATTAATATGTTGACTTGAATTAGCTGGGCTGAGAATAAGGCAGTGGTACTGGAGGTTTGTTCATGGCAATCAAACAACACACTCAGAAATAGGGATCATGACGAATACACTTCACCAAATAAGGTCATTGAACATAAATGCAAGTTCCTATTAGTTTATGAAGCTATGTGTTATTTTGCAATGGAAGCAATAAGCTGTCATTACTTGATGGTACATTTGAGCTGATAAAACAGCCTGCTTGTTCATGTTGTTCTATAATTCAACATAAAAACGGTGCAATTTCTCACATAAAAGCAGTGGCAGATCTAGAAAATTTTACATGGGGTGGCAAAGGGGTAGCGAGAGATCTTGGCAGGGTGGCGGGGGAAAACGCTACATGGGATCATCCATATGTAAACGCACTGCTATGCCTTACTATGCCCCCAACACCCTGCTATGCCCTGAACTGCTACAACTATTATTTCTTGTATAATAATTCCATTATCTTTATTGTTACTATAATTGACACAGTTCATCATACCAACTGTTATAATTATTATGACTCATAATTCTCTATATCTGTATCTGTGTCCCAAACAGCAGCGGCAGATGGCTGCCCACCAAGAGCCTGGGTCTGTTTAAGGTTTCTGCCCAAAAGGAAGTTTTTCCTCGCCACTGTTTCCCCAAATGCTTGCTCTTTGGGGGAATTGTTGGGTCTTTGTAAAATTAAAGAGTGTGGTCTAGACCTACACTGACCTACACTGTAGTGTCTTGAGAAGAAATTGAATTAAATTACTTGATCATATTTACTGATACAGAGAAATAGAACACAAAATAGAACAGTGTCTTATTTTATCAGTAATTATGATCAAACAAAAGGTCAAACAAATGCTATGATAGATAAAACTGTAAAACATCATTAGATAATCTATGTATATGTAAATCTTTACATATCCAACCTTATAACATATACAACAGAATGGAAATAGCCAAAAACTGAGTGACATGACATGTTATGCTACTGTACTGCAATTTATATTGAAGGAGAATAAAACCATAACATATGTTCCAGGGGTAACTGCAGGCCTCTTCCTCCCTGTCATCTTCATCTGCCTCCTCCTGATCACTCCCTGCCTCTGTCCATCTCCCTGAATCTGCAGCCTCCTCTTCATCCCTCACAGTCAATTCTTCCTTTCCCTTTTCTCTTTGACTTATTTCTGCATCTCCTGTGGTCTTCTCCTGCTCTGACCCACCTGGTCTCTCCAGTTTACTGCCTTGTCCTTCTTTATTTCCCTCCTTCCCTTTCTCCTGTGCACTACTTCTTGGTAATATCCCCACTTTTACACTTCAGCTAATATCTCCAGCTACTCTGGCCTGCAAAAGTCAAGATGTGAAAAGCTCTGGTTATCCTTGTATTACATTACACTGTAGGGCCCTGTAGCTAATAAGTAGCCTTACAAACATAAAATCACAAGAGATGTATTACATGCACACAACAGTTATGTTTAGACTAGCCTTCTTAATCCCACTGTATTTGTTGTTTTCCCAGTTTGACAGTAAAGGATGTCACCTGGTTTAATTTGTGCAGCCTCATTTCCGTGATATGTGAGAGGAAGTGGATTTTATAGTACTCCTTAACAAATCACATACAAAAGATCGGTCTCAGCAAGCACTGTGTAGTGTGTAATATGTAGTACGTAACGCCACCGAAACGGCGACCCTCTGTAAACGTTATGAATTCAAACATGACAGTTAGTAATATTTTGTATTATGCTCTTCTTGTCTTTACTGAAATAAAAACTAATCTAAGGGCAGAATGCTCTTACAAATCACGAGGGAGCGATTTGACTTTTCATAGACGCACTGTTGTTGATGCTGACTCGCCTTTAGCATACATTACATTTATTACAAATTTAACTTTAAATTAAACGTGTGTTTAAACTTCACCTGAGGAAACTGACTTCACCTTCAGAGGCTCGGGGGCAGCTCAGTCGCTCCAGTCTTTGGATGCAGGGCCACCACACCGCAGCAGACTCGCTGTGTGCGAGCCAGACTGTGCGAACGCCGCTCTGCACGTTTGATGCAGGGACGTAGCTAAGTATTTGAGGGGCAGGGGGCTAAGATTACATCTACAATTATTATTTATTATGAATTAATATGAATTAATTGTTTGTTTCAATGTTTTAAGAAGCTTGTGGACATAGTGGCAATTTGTTTTTACAAGCACAGTTTTTTGAACACCGAAGTTAGGGGGGGCAGCTGTTTTGTTAGATGCAGTTAGATGCCACAGCCTGGTGAGTGACGGCTAATGAATGTCCAGACAGGTCAAACACTCTCAGATGTAAAACCTAATGAAGAGTTTCAGTGTCTTCTGGGGCATTTGCTTGTGTTTCTTCTGTGTGTGTGTGTGTGTGTGTGTGTGTGTGTGTGTGTGTGTGTGTGTGTGTGTGCGCGCGCGCGTGCATGCATGCATGCGTGCGCGTGTTGGGGGAGATGGGTATAAATAAATTAAATAAATATAAAAAAAACTATGGAGCATCGGTGCTGGGACATCCCGCCTTAGAGACAGTTTTTACCCTCAGGCAGTGAGACACTCAGTGATGATGTGGATTTATTTATTTGATGATGTTTTTATTCTTCTCTATTTCAGTGATGGCTGCGATAGCTTTTATCTTGCTACACATATTAGATTGTACTACGTATTCAGGTCATTTTATTATATTTTATTCAAATTATATTCATAGTTTTTATGAGAAGAGAGGGCCAGGGCAAAGCAGATAGTGTTGTGGGCGGGACATGAAGTGAGACTCAGTGGTGAGTGAAACCAGAGCAGAGGGAGAGACACAGAGCTGTAGCTGAGACAAAGTAGAACACCTTTTATTTCATTAACTTTACCGGTTATCGGTCAAATAAAACACAGATACAGATAATCTGCAAACTGCCAAATATGGGACAGAGCCTTTACAGTTGCTGCTCCACGACGTTGGAAGCTGCTGCCTTCAGATATCAGATGTGCTCCCTCCATTTATGTTTTTGTATCTCGGATAAAGACACATTTGAACTCTCTAATCTCACAATCTGTTAACATCATGTCTATCATTCTGGGTTTGGGAACTGCTGCTTGTTGTTGTCATTGGGATCTTCTTTGGGACCAGACTACTGTTACTTGGCTGCCTGTTCTGACAATCTTCCCCGCCCTTGTCACATGACAAATTTATATTTCCATGATGACTATCCAAAATTCTGATACCATTGAACCAGCACTGGAATTGATTTTTTTTAAAAGTGGCAGACTGAGCCTACAGAAAATGTGCCTAGACTACTGCAACTTCCTCCTGGCTGGCCTGCCTGCATGTGTCATCCGTCCACTGCAGCTCATTCAGAATGCGGCAGCTCGACTGATCTTCAACCTACCCAAGTTTTCTCACACTACACCGCTCCTTCACTCTCTTCACTGGTTACCAGTCACTGTCCGCATCCGGTTCAAGACACTAGTACTACACCTCAGCCCGCCCACTCCGCTCTGCATCAGCCAACCTGCTTGCTGCCCCCTCACAGCGAGGGACAACTAATCACTCAACGAAATCCAGACTGTTTGCTGTCCTGGCTCCTAAATAGTGGATTGAGCTCCCCATTGACATCAGGACGGCCGAAAGCCTACACACGTTCCGCCGAAAGCAAAAACTCATCTTTTCCGACTGCTCCTTGGCTGACAAAAAAATAATTTATATATATTTACAGCTGCACTTTCATATGGCTCTTTGTAGTTTTCCTTATTCGAATCTAATGTACTTGCACTTACTTCTTGTTGTCTGGAGTTTGTACCTTCAAGGTTGAAAGCATTTAATTGGAAGTTGCTTTGGATAAAAGCGTCAGCTAAATGACATGTAACATAATCAGCTAAATGACATGTATTGTATGAGGATATACAATTGGTTTAAAATGAAAACAAGTGAAATTAATAATGAATATGATGTTTTATTTAGCAGAATTACATTGTGTTGTTCTATCCTATCCAACCTTTCCTATATTTCTAAGCAGATTTTTTGTCAGATTTCTGTACAATCAAAATGTAAACTTATGATAAGAGTTTATCCAGAATGACTTTATAGATAAAAAAAGCAGTGGTTCCCAACCTTTTTTCCTTGGCGCCCCCCCTACTCATGTCTAAGAAAAGCTAGGGCAAGGGTCCCAGGTTAAGAGGTCCTGGAGGTAGCCTGCCTACAATTTTAAGCAAGAACACAAATATATAGTTTTTATACAGACTTTTGTATAAATTATACATTCTAGTGTATTATCATAATTTGTTTAACGTGCAAATATTTTTTTTTTTACCTCAACCTCAAACCAGATAAAGACTTGCGCACCCCCTGTGATCTTTGCCGCCCCCTGAGGGGTGCCCGGACCCCAGGTTGGGAACCACTGGACTAAAGGTTAGATGTGAACATCTGCCAAGTCATGTCAATTTTAGTTAGACTATATAAACCTAAATCATACATTTTCCCAAGAGTGCTTTACAAACTGTACACCATACATTTATCGAGGGTTCAGGATTTTTTTCAGTAAAATTTTAGCTGGTGCTTTTTGTATCATTACACCTAATGAGAAATACGATATTAATCATAGCTTCTGCCCAGTTTTACTACAGTCCAGTGCTCCTGCAGACAGAGCAGCCATAAAACTCATAGACTCTATAACAGCCGATAGGTCAAGTCTCACATTTTAGCTGTAAGAAAGTGTGTGTCCTGGTCGCAGTTCAGCAGTAAAACCCTAACACACTATGGAGCACACCTCATGTGTATTCAGGACCAAACTTCGCAAGATCTGGCAACAAAGATAAGCTGACATCTGACATATATATATATATATATATATATATATATATATATATATATATATATATATATATATATATAACGTTAGCAAAATAAATTATTAATCAATTATACAAATATAACTTTTCATCCATCCAAAGTTCACTACACTTTTAAACAAAGCCACGCCCTTTAGGAGACAGGGGGCCCTATCTTGCACTCAGCGCAATTGCCTTTGTACACCGACGCATGTATCATTCCTATTTCGTGCACTTTTTACTCCACCGGACCTTTGCGTCACACGGCGCCGGTAAATTAGGGAATGTTCTGCTCCCCGGGGCGGTTCAACGAAAAGAGGAGGCGTGTTCAGGCGAAACGTTACGTAGTCCTATTTTGCAGTTTCAGAAAACAATTCCGCCACTGACCAAGGAAAACCTGGTCTAAAGTCAGTAGTCGTTATTCAGATGCTATTTTAGGGGCGCATGCTTGGCCATAATGTAGTGTGTGCACTAACGTGGCATACACTTCTCTCATCTACAGCAGTTCCCATTTTTGAAAACCATACATAATTACAAAGAAAAATATTACTGAAAATGCGCTTCAGGTGTTTGGATAGATCAGGAGGCACTTTACAGTACAGTCCTCAAAAAGTCGCAGCATTCTTTGTGGCTTGTTGTGTTTTACACATTTCCATGAATCATAGATGTGTTGATGACATAAATGAGGAAATATTAGAGGACTTAAGGAGACGTGATGTTGAACTACGGTGGGATTGGACACTCCGGCGGAATCTGGTGAATCTGGAGTAATGCGCGATACGCTCCTGGTGGAGCGGGTGGATGGAGATGGAGTGGTGGGAGGAGGAAGGGGCACAACAGGAGCAGGTGGTGCGTTTGGAGGCCCACGCTCCATGGCTGCAGCAATCCTCTCCAGACTTGAGGAGATGCGCCCGAGAGGCTGCAGCAACATCGCCACCCGGCCAAGACGGGCATTTGTTACTTTGCCGCATCCCGGACAGCTCCCGCTGGCGTGCGCCAGGCAAATCCGCCGTCATAATAGCAATCCGCCACGGAACAATACGCCTGCTCTTAAAGGGAATGTGAGATGACGCTCTGATTGGTTATTTTCACGTTACGCCCAAACCACACCTAGCTACTTCAGACCAACCCATTTAAGATTTGCGTCGGGCGCAAGAGTCATTTATCCCGCCGGTATAATAGCAACAGCGCCAGAGATCCGCCCACAAAGCTACTTGCGTTTGGCGTTTCACACTTGCGTTTCAGATCGTTAAAATAGGGCCCAGGAAGTGTGTACTGTTTCATATCATTGGCGCTGCTTGAAATGCGCTATATTTAGTATAGAGGATCATTGATACCTCTAACAGTTCTGTCCGTCATGCAAATCATTGTCAATTGTGATGGCCTTTACTTTAAGATATTTTTTATGTTTCCTCAGTATCACAGCTTTTTCCTTTCATAGCAGCCATCTGTTGGTTATGCGTGGCCACTCAGTGGCAAAGAGGTTGGTATCATGGGAAAACGTGATGTGAATGCATTAGGGATTGTTACACGTAAAAGATGAATTGCTTACCAATTGGACATGCACGCTATAAATTTTTGTTTTCCCTATTCAACCGTCTTTTCGTTTAGTATCTAACACTGAGGCTCACATGGAAAAGATACTGTTCTAAAAATACCGCATTTGCCGGAATGGCATTTTTTTCTGGAAGAAATGTTTGAAAAAAATGGGGTTGAATTATATTCAAGGACCAGCTAATGACGTATTATTCACAACAATGAAAGAGAGTCTCCTTCTAGCCTTATTGTTGCTAGGCTAGCAAGTTTCTTCAAGTCTGTTTAGTCTTTTGGAGTTAGTCAGCCTCAAAAGTGTTTGAAAAGCCCAGTACAAACTACAGGAGTTTCTGACGGCTTGTGTAACATGTATCACTGCCACAATACCTGACAAGTGAAAATGAGTCAAAAGGCTTCACTGCAGAAAGGGACCTGAGGCCAAATCAACTGTCTAACAGCCAAGAATTGCCACTGTCACAGATGATGAGGAGCTCCAAAGACAGTCTAAAAAAATGAAAATCATAACGACCAAGAGCCTGACAGGAAAGTGTGTGACTTTGTAACTGATAGACAAGCTACACAAATGTAGAATTTACTGGAAGTATTTTGTGTCTTACTTTTACGTTTATATTCAGGGTTTTCTAATATTTAGGTCAGTAGACGATAGATTTCTTTTATGTGGGATTACCCGATCTAGTTTCCAGTATATTACAACATACTTTTATATATGAAAAACGTGAGTCAATATCCCTGGAATGCATTCTCAACCCCCATCTGCCTGCCAATCGAACTGTTGCTCGGTCTTCCTCTCTGTAGCCATCTGTATGTCAGTCTCACACGTGATATTGTCATCTATAAAATCCTTTTTTGTGTGAAACGAGGGATTAGATCAGGTTCATCCTGCAGTTTCCCACTTTGTGTTTTTCCTTTATTTACATGCTCTTTCACTCTCTCTTTCTCTCTCTCTCTCTCTCTCTCTCTCTCTCTCTCTGATGATATGAGAGTGTTGGGCCCTTTGCCAACAGTTAGATCTCAGTGGGGCCCATCCATATGGTCAACATGTTCCCCAGTCCTTAAAGGGCCATTTACCACATCTAATTGTCCAACATTTGACACCTTGTCAAGACAATTACTGTAACCCAGATTATTCCTGCATAAAACAGGATGTGATGTTGATCTTGTCACTAACATGATTATGCATAACTGCCTGCTGTCTTTATATTTACATTTCTGCAGACTGTATATGCTGTAAATATACACGTTGCCTCTCTAAGATGACAGCAGCAAGAAGGCTGTTTAATTTATTTATGTAGCTGATGTGGATGTTGTTTGGTTAATTGGCTAGCTTATTAAGTATCGTAAGCCATACATGTAAGAGTTAATGCTGCGCGTCGGACGGTTCACGCCTCGCCGTCGTCCATTAATACCTGACAATGGACACCTCGAAGGGCATTAACCCGCTTATACCATGGTCACTTCCCAAATAACATATTTTTAAAACATTAGTTCATATTTTAATTAGTTTTACAATCGAAATCTAAAGTTTATCCAAACAATAACTCAGCTTCCCTGGTTACGCTTGACGGTTTGACTAATACCTGGAACAATCATTCCCATCCATCAGGTTCTTATGCAATGCAAACGTTGTTCTCTCCACCAGGAATTAGGAAGAACCTTAGATACGACTTGCCTCCCTTAGCAACTGGAGATATTTATATATTCCGCTCAGCTGATAGAACCCTTCAGTTTAGCTACGAGCCAGAAAGCTAACGCTATGCTAGCAAGATCCAAAGTCAATAACATTGTGTACAGTTGGCAATCAGTAAAAATAATTTGACAGTATGTTGAACAACAAGACAAGCTAGCTATCAGCCATGTCATTGTCCCCAAAAGAATGAATGAAAAGAACGACTTTTACAAAGAATTTGATCCGCGATGTGTAACGTTGCTGTCTGCTGCAGGGGCGCAGCCTGAAGCAGCGAGCTGAGATATGTGAGATAACGTTATTCTCTGTGAAACAAAGTCAGTCCAGAGGGCCAGTATAACTTACTTCTTGCAGCCTGTGTGTTTTAGTGCCATCCTGTTGGTGTTCAGAGGACGAGTTGGAAATAATAAATCCACATTTCCTTATTGATTTAATGTAGCGCATTCATTTAGAACAGTAAACAGTCAGTTTCACCGAACTCCTTTACTAGGTGTCCTACATCACTTTTTAATGGACACCCTGCAGCCAATCAGAATCGAGTATTCACCCAGACCATGGTATAAAGATACTTATCGGATCGTCTTATAAGGGAGAGATGCACATCCCTTGAAGTTAGGTTTGTTGGCCTTTCCAGTTAAGTTTGGCCGACAAAAGGTGACTGTCCTGCGCCAACAGTTAAGGTTAGGCCATAAAAAGGTAGTACTCCAGGGACACGAACACCCAATTTCTAGGTGAAAGTCTTGTGTCTCCTCCTAACCTTTTTCCGGACAGCAAACTCCACTCCCCCGCTTCAAAGACCTGTGTTTTAGGACCCACCCATCCACCCCAACCTCCTCCCTATGCAGATCTCCGTATCATGAACGGACAGGGATGAAGTAAACATGACTAATGTTATAACCTATAAGCAGTGCCTGAATTGGAGCAAAAGAGGTGCCGGTACTCTTATTCAGCAGTTGCATGACATGATCATCACATGTGTCTTGGGTATATATTTATATTTATATGTGTGCCTTGGTAATATATGACTTAAAAATGTGCTTTTATGAAGATTAATTGACAGTGATTTGGAGCGTGTGCTTGCATGTCACTCAAGCGGAGTCAGCTGCTGGCACACACCCCGGTGACGAGAAGCAGAGGGCACAGTTACGCTGCTATGAGAGACGCAGTTTTGCTGGTGTTAAGGGGTGCCTACCTCGCCGCAGGAGGTGGCGATATGCAGTAAAAAGTAACGATACTCATCTGGACAAAAATCTGATGTACCGGTACTCAGTACCGGTGAGTTCGGGCACTGCCTATAAGTGCAATAAAATATCTGTGAGTAGCAAGCCAATACTTAGGCTAGGCCTGTTTAACAGGCATAAACCCGAACTGATCTTTCAGTCTGCTAAAGTACATACTACTACTACATAAAGTAGGTCAAAGACCCAACAATTCCAGTAATTTCCTTAATATACTTAAGATTCACATGAATGACATCATCGGACTACATGAGAGTGAATATTAATAAGCCATATTCTAAATATAGGCTGTCTACACTGTTTAACCCAAGTAGACACAGTTCCATTATGTTTTACAGTAGACATTTGTTAACTAAGAAGGTAAAAACTTATTTTCATGCTGCATTTGCACTTCCAATTCCGTTTGTGTCATGCACTGTGGGTAAGTGCTTCAGCACGGCTGTCTCACTCTCAAAACAGCCTAATAAAGAAGTAAAAGTAATTTATTAATTTAACTTTTTTTTTTTTAAGTAAGTGCTGTAGTATAACTAGCAGGAGACAAGTAATAATTGAGGTAAGTTTGGAGACAGTACCTTATTTAATCAGTAAATTAATAAATATTTTTCTTGTATCTCTTTTTCGGTGTTGTAATTTGTAGACGGCCCTAAGCACTCGTCTAACTACAGGTAGCAGCAGCAGCAGCTAGCAGAAGAGAGCAGGCAAGTGTTCATAAACTTCTGGTGTACTTACAAACTTTCCAATCCATCATTTTATGAGTGCATAACCTATTTGTACTAGTGTAGAAGTTTGGTATCATTTCGGGCATTATTAGTGGGGTAACTTACGAGATACAAACGTGGGTCCATTAGCCCCTGCGCTAAGCTATTCAGCTGATAACGCTACTCTACGCTAACTCTCCCAATGTTCGACCCAGGTGAAAAAAGCTTCTGGGGGGGGTGTTTGGCTCGAGGTCATGGTGCAAAGGACCCTAGGGTGAAATTACTCCGAACCATCACTTTAAGTCATTTTGAGGTGCCAATGAGCAATTCCTAATAGTGAAAATGCCCCTGTAGAGCTGATCAGCAGCCAGCAGACTGACATCTGAAAGCTGCCAAGCACAATCACAATGTGTGTAACCGTCAGTGTTTAACAGGCTTAAAAAAGGACATTTCGCAGATAAGGTGGCAACTAATAATGATTTTAATTTGTGATTAATGCAATATTCTTTCAATTAATAGCTTCATTGTTTAGTTTTTAACATGTCAGAAAATAGTGAAAAATTACAATTTCGTAGACCTCAAAGTGGCCTGTTTGGGTTGCTTGTTTTACTGTATATTAGATTTGTATAACACAAAGACAAGTAGCAAATCCTCTGAAGCCAGATCATGTTTGGCTTTTTTGCTTGATAAATGACTTAACCCTTCTGTTGTCTTCCCGTCGAACTTTTTGCTTTTCTTCCTAACTTTTTTTTGAAGTTTTTTGTCAGTTTTTGTCGATTTCTTTTAATGTTCAACGTTTTTTCAAATGCTATAAACTGAATAAAACACCCAAATTCAATGAAAGTAGTGAACTGATCATTTATTTTACTTGTTAGGAGCGTTGTATGGAACCACCCACATTGTTTTTTTTTTGACAATTTGGTTGAAAGAAAACCAAATTTCTGATATACAAACGTTTTGAAAATGAGTCAGATTTGACCAGAGGACAACAGGAGGGTGAAATGGTTAATTGATTATCAGATTTGGCTGATTAATCTGTTTTACTAGAGAGATGATTCAAGTTACACACACTTTCTATATGTGTACCATTCTGTGTTTGTGCGTGCTACATGTATTACTATGTGCATTTAACATGGACGAGCATTATATACTGTATGCATATGACTGCGTTTGTGTGTGAAAGTCTGCAGTCATCTGAGCAAAAAAAACTAATGAAAATGTACGCCCTTCGTGTCTGACGTCACTGTTCGTGCGTGCCTGCCTGTGTGTGTGCATGTGTTTGTGTGTGAGAGAGAGAGAGAGAGAGAGAGAGAGAGAGAGATACTACATGAAAGTACATTCCTCCCAGGAGAGAAACACAGTCGGAGGGGGAAGTTACCCTCTGGCATCTGTCTCTCTCCACCTCATCCACATATTTAATCCCATCAACACTCCCATCATCTTTTCCCTAATGTCCTTTCCTGTCTGTTTATCTCTCCCTCACTATCTCTTCATCTTTCTAACATATTTTTTTTTTCTGATTTCCATAGTCGTTTACATTACAGACGATATTTTATTTGTTCTACCTCGGTTATCCACATCCTTCGTATTACCTCTCTTTTCCCTTCCCCCCTTTGTCGTTCGACCTATACTCTCCCTCTCCTCTTATCTTGCAGCTACAATCTGTTTCTATGTCACTGGGAGTTAACAGGTCAAGCAGAAAGGGTAATCTAAATTTTATTCTCTCCATCACCAGGGAGTTTAGAATAAAGAGGAAGGGTGAGGTTGCCTCTTTCTTTAACACTCTCTCTCTCTTTCTTTCACTGTCTATTCTTGTCTAGGTCTCTTGCCCTTTTCCCTTTTCTCTGTTCTATCTATTGCTCTTGTGCTATTCTCTCTATTTTTGCTATCATGCTAGTGAAGGGCACCGTGCCAAAATAAAGGCAGGTCAACGGGACTGAAAGCTTGATTAGACTCAGAATCTGGAAAAGACTTTGTCACATGTTGGTTCAAATCTGGTAAAGGATAAATAAAGCTTTACAAAAACAGATACAGTAGAAATAGCTCTTTACTTAAGATGTGTGACATAAGTAAGTCATGATTTATAGTCGCTGTCATTCTTATTGGAACTGGGAAATGCCTTCCCTGTGAGCCTCAAGCTAGTCTGGATCGATGACGGTTCACATACCGGAAAGTTCCGCCGGATGTCCCTCACTTTCCGCTTTCTTTGTGTTTACTTTAAACTCCAGTCGCATCGAGGAACATTAACTGGAACCTCTGAGCAATGTTGTAAATGCAATGCAAAAGGCAGGCCTGCTTGGTTTTTTCGGGGAATGATTGTAAAGATTTACAAATAATAGGTTTACTCTCTTAACTGGGACGTTTTAGGACCTATTGGCAGGGATTTACACACGGCGATACAGTACATAATTAAGAGCATATTAGGTTTAACCATGTATTCAGCTAATTTAAACAGCTCACGTTATTGTGTGAACAGTTAACTTAATTTAATATTATATGTGACTTTTTTTTTTTTTTGCGCGGTGCAAATGTTCCACCAAAACAAGTTCCTTCTCGAGACTATTTTGCAGAGCCACCGTTGCTGTGTCCAGAGCTTAACGCTGCCAAAGACTATTGTGATTGGTTTAGAGGAATGCAAACAACCCCTGACCGTTTTTTCTCTCATCCTGAAGTGTATGTTCCTGTTGCCATACCTTCCTCCGCAGCACTGTGGGGATAGGTCTTCTAATGTGAGACTAGCCTCAAGCTTACTTCATGCTTCTTAAGTGTCTGGAAGTGTCTTAGGTGGATACTGTCCATTTTAATATTTTATAATGTTCATTCACACTTCTCTGGTTTTAAAAAGTCTGCAAAACTGCCAACAAATGTAACAGCTGCTGTGTTATCTGAAACTAACTAGACCAAGCAATCATGAAATAAGGATAATGCAAGCATAAACTAAAAACTATCAAAATATGTCAAAAGTATGATTGCAACATAGTAAATAAAACCCTCTGTATGAGATGCTCTGTAGGCGCGCCTGTCTCTTTTAAACCCCCCTTCCGAAAAAGCCCAGTGTGCTCTGATTGGCCAGCACGCTTCCTGGAATATCCAGAGCCTCCACTCCGTGTTTCACTAGTTGAAGCTGAGTATATAGCAGGACTTTGTACTGTGAAAAATTACCAATAAAGACTTCTAAACCAAATATTACACAACCGGACATGTCCCAGCATTAAAGTGACCGGAATTTGGGGATAATTATGACCAGCATTGGCCGAGATTACAGCTATGTCGCGTTAGCATGTAGCTAGCTACTTAATAGTTAGCAGTATGCTAACGTTAGATTGTAGTGGAACAAAGCAGCACTTTATACCTTGTATTGGGCTCAGCAGTACTGTGGATGAACGTATCTAGTGTTTGGAGGACTGCAGCTGCTGTGCTCCTGAGGGGTTGCTCTAGCTACAAGGCGAGTAGACTAGCAATGCATTCTCATGAATGGGTTTGTAGGATATCGTATCGAAAAGTTATGCACACTAAAACGTATGATACCATACGAAAACTAGGAGACCGCCGACTGGTCATGTGACATCGGCTACAGAGCGCAGTTGCTAGCTGTTTAAGACGCCTCAGAGCTTTGTGATGTGGCAACAGACCTCCGTCACAGCTCGTTGTACCAGCGGCAGTTAGTACAAGTGTTTAGCCACTACAGAGTTCTGCGACACCGGCTAAGGTGCTCCGCATGGTGGTCAGTCAGGTCAGCGATAGTGGGAGGTTCAGTTAACCGAGCAGCGGGTACAGAGCACTGCGAGCTGCCGGTCGTTGTTGGTGGTTCAGTTAATCGAGAATAGGTGACTGTGAGACGGGTACAGAGCACCGCGAGCTGCCGGTCATTTTGGCGGAGATTACGGTTAAGTTTAGGCAAGAAAAAGTAAGCGTTATGTGGTGACGAAAGTTAAGTTTCAGGCACTGAAACGACTAGTTAAGTTTGTATTAAAAACACTTTCAAAGAACACATATTTCCTGGGTGAAAGTCTTTTGTTTTCCCCGGGAAGTGAACTCCGCTCTCTGGCTTGAAAGTCCTCTGTGTTAATGCCCACCCATCACCCCGATCACCCCCCTACGCGGCCAGCTGCGTTCTTATACAGCAGCAGTCAATGTGAAAGCAAAGAAAAATACAAATTGGAAATCATACTAATTACAGTGCTTATTGTTTCATAGCTTTTCGAACGTATGGTTCATGAGAACAGGCTGAGACTAGATGTATAAAGTATTACACTGAAGCAATGAAAGGACAAAATATCATTTTTTTTAAAGTGGTTCCAGCTAATAGACATTTACAACCTGTGACAGGGGGTCGTGACAAGCCACTGTGTACACCTCCTGATTGTTGGAAATAGCTGCTGTAAACATGTAAAACCTTGACACTAATCTAGAGTGACGGCATCCGCTAGTTTTCAGTGATTATTTTTATTTAGAGAAAACTTGTTTTCATTCTGAGTGTGTACATCTAATTATGAACACCACATTATGGCTGTACATCAGAACCTTGTATGTTTTCTATATATATATTGATTTTTATCTTGGTGATATCTTAAAGACATTCATCACATTTACAAATCGACACACACTGCACAGTTCAGGAACAAGAAGATTCTGAGTTAATTCTGATTTAGTGGTCTGTTTTCAGCTCAGGAACTGTTTAAGTGTGTGGTCATGTGTAAAGGGCATGTTGAGTACATCTTGCACCCCTATCACAGAATCACACCCTGAGGATCATACTTAATCACATGCACTTAAGAAGAGAGCGTATGGAAGGAGACTGCCACTGCAGGTCACAAAACAGTCACGTCTGGAAAAACATGGCTCTTCTCCAGAACAGAAGTATGCATGAATTCTCAACACTGACCTCCATGTGCCTGTCACCTGTTTTTTCAAAACGGTCCAGATGGGGCACTTGGACAAGCCTATTAATAGACCACTGAGATGCTGCTTCCTGTTCAAAGCCACCACAAGAGATACAAGTTGGTACTGTATGGAGAGAAAAAATTCAAAAGAAACTAAAATGTTTTTCTTTTGAGCATGGTTTTATTATAAATATTAATATATAAAAATAACAAATAACAATAATAACCAACCACAGCCGATTTCTTTCCGGGAACCATCGCCTTATCGTGGTGGAGAGGTTTGTGTCCCTATGAACCTAAATGCTTTGTTATGTGGAGTCTCGCATTGCCAGACCTTCCACCACAGCGCTGCGAAGGAGGGTCTGGCTAGTCCACAGAGCATTCCGGGATGGGAGGAAAACATGCTCTGGTTTTTCTTTAAACCAATCACAATTGTCTTGTGCGGCGCTTCTGCAAAATAACCTTGGAAAGGAACTTGTTTTGGTGGAACGTGTACGTTCAAAAGTAGTTTTAGTCATGCAACAGAAAACTCAGATTGGACAGATAGCCTAGCTAGCTGTCTCAATTTAGCCTGCAGAGATCTGAGGAGCAGTTAACCGTAGTCCTCATAAATTGACCGGAGTTTAAAATTCCAACACAACAAAAAGCGGAAAGTAACAGACATCTGGCCGAAATGGAGGACATCAGACGGAATTTCCAGCAGCACCGAAGCAATCCCCGAAGTGGAACGTCGTAGATATAGCCTATCTGGAGCCTGGTGCTTCTGGCAAAGTCCAGTCTCAGGCGAGGGCCCGTAGTCTCAGGCGAGGGCCTATCTAAGAATGGTTAAAAAAAAACAACCTATGAATCAAAACTCACAAGCCACATGTTCCTTCACCAACATGTTGTTATGGTTGTGTGTATAGTTTGTCCTGTTTATTGTGTTAATTTATTCCCCGGTTCCTTGTTGTTTTTACTGTCTCTTATGTCCTCTGTTGCATATCGCCTTGTTTTCATCCTTGTGTATGGTTATGCTTCAGTTTCCTGTTTTATTTTGTAGTCTCGGTTTCTCACTTGTCATGTCTTGTTTTAATTCCTGCCTTGTGTTTTCCCGCCTTTGTGATTGTCTGCCCTGCCCCGATGTGTTTCACCTGTTCCTGAGCCCTCGTGTCACCTCTCCCTTGTTTCACCCTTGTTTCCTTGTGTATTTAGTCTCTGTGCTGTCTTTGTCTCTTGTCGGTTCACTGTCTTCCCTCCCTGTCGTTCCCTGCATCACTTCTTCCTAGTTGTTTTCCCCTTTTCATGTCTTCTGGTTTTCAAGTGTTTTTTGAGTTTTGGTTTGTCTTGGTTTTGACTGCCTGCCTGCCTGCCTGCCTGCCTGCCTGCCTGCCTCAGGACACCTTCATTTGTAAGTCTTTTGTTAAATAAATCCCCTACTCTGCATTTTTGTGTCCGAGCCTCGCTTTCCTGACACATGTATTGTTAAAGGTGGATGTAAACTGCTGTGGTGTATGTTGGTCCTGCCATATATGCCTCCAGAGTAGGAAATTACTTTTAGTTGTCATACATCAGGGCTTATCATGCTTTAATAAAGTAACCCACAGTATTTGTGATTAGGTTCTTTTTTTAACTTTGTGATGGAAGCAGAAGATTATAGCGAGCAGGTTAGCAGTGTTTAGGGATTTCATAAAATATGCTGTCTTTACTATCAACAGACTCAGCCAGCATCAGAAAGCACAAGAAGCTGACAATTTATTGGGAAGGTCTTCCCTTAGTCGCTGCAACCCCAACATGGAGCAACGTTTTTGACGAATGGTACTGTAGTGTCAGTGTAATCTACAGCAGTAGTTCCCAAACCTTTTCATTCTTTTTCGACACAAATGAGACCACGGACCCTCATTTGAGAATATTTCGTCCCCCATCTGATAGGATTTTTGCTTTTAGATGTTTTATTACAGAAAGTGTAGAAAGCCAATGACCAAAATTGTCTTGCATTATGTCATTGTGTTACTTATGGATGGAATTATAGTGATAATACATTATTTCCCTTTTTGCTGGGTACGCTGGGCCCCAATATTGGAATGGTTTACAGCAGAAACAGACTAGATACGTAGGCTCCGTGTGTAAAATATTTGTGTTTGAATTTTTTTGAGACTAACATAAGCAGAAGGTTTGCTATGGACATGGCTTTGGTAAATCCCAAAATATGTTGTATTGTTGTACACAGGGTGCACTGTGTCATACACACCCACCGGAGGGTGCCACAATATGCAAATTAGGGCTGAAACGCTAACACAGTGCCTGCAGCTAGCTAAAAACATCAGATTTAAGCAAGGATTATTTTACCCCTTCTACCATAACCAGAAACTTAGTTATGGGTCTTTACTATGTTGGTCGTGCACCCCACCACCACCAGCTTTTAGGCATTTTTCTGTTGTTTGCTAGCAGACGGAATTGACGAGGAGGCACCTTCACGTAATACAAGTCAGTGGAGAGCGGAGAGTTATTTTCCCCTCCAGTAAGGGCGGGACTTAAATGCGCTCTGTCTTTGTACTGAAGAGAGCAGAAGATTATTAAGTTTCACATAGAATGAGTTATTCATAAGGACACATTGCCAGCAGAATCCTAGTAAAATGATTTGCCTTGTGTTAGCCTTCAGCATAGCTAAGTCAGGCATTTTGATGCACTTTGATAGTACTCTGAACTTTCAGTAGTCAAAATGTATGTAAACAAGATGCAGTTGATTTACAGATAAGCATGTTGATGGTTACTGTTGATTTACTGTAAATCACTAGGTTGGCGTGATAAGCATTAACATACTAGTCACTACCTTGCTTTATTCAATGTCTGGTTATGGACTAATTAAAACTAGTGGATATAAGAGGTTTTATTCAATATCCACAACATGTGGTTATCAAGTTATGCACTCACACTACTCCATTAGCTTCCTCCCCTAGTCCATGACCTGTGTGACCTTCTCAGTGATTATGTGTCATGATGGATGTGGCCAGGTACCCTCTATTTAATCATACGGATAGTCATGATGGAGAATTTACTACCTAGAAATGGCAGCATGGCAGTGACATATGTACACACACACACACACACACACACACACACACACACACACACACACACACACACACACACACACACACACACAGGTTCGCTACCAAAGTCCCTTTGGATACATAGCTAGTAGTGCTACAGAAAGCCAGCCATCTGTATAACAAAGGGGTGTGTTGGGATTGGGACAATGAGCACTGATTTTACAGTGCTAACTACCAGCTAAAATGAGGTGACAAGAGGAAGACCATATCTCACTGTAATCAAATTGCTTAAAGAAACTATTTAAATGAACTTTTAAACTGAAAACAAGAACAAACTCCCCTTAAACATACTCTTAAAAATATAATACAATGACTACATGACAAATTAAGTTCTAATTTACAGAGCTAAAATCAGGGTATTTTGAAACCCTTAAAAAGCACTTAACATTTTATTAAAATCATTATCTTTTAAGTCTATGATTCCATATATTGTGAAGACCGTATAAAAATGCGTGTGACAATGTCTGAAAGGTTCAAAGCTGAAGGCCAAAAGCCAGGACATAGTCATTTCCCAAGGGGAACAAGGTAGACTAGCCAAAAAAAATAACAAAGCCCCCTTCAGATATGCTCCTTTCTACACAAATGTGCTGGCAATTTTTCATTTTTCTGTCTAATTTGAAAAGGACTCCAAGTCATTGTTCTGTTAGTCACAATCCCAAAGTGCTCAGTATCCGGTGTGGAGCTTCTCTTTACCACAGTATTAATATGACTTGTCTAGTCTTCATGGTTCTTTAGATGCAATTGGAACACACATTAATTGTCCAAAGGTATCTAAGTGAAAAGGGTCACAAGAATAAAAGGATAAATTTCCCTAAGAGAGACACCCTATTATGCAAGGCTAGGGGTGCAATAGGATCTGAACCAAGGTCAGGGTGGGCAGGCTGTTGAGTACAGTCTACTTTGAATGATAGAGGAAGCCCAGCTAATTCAGAGAGAAGAACAGCACAGAATCCTGAGAGAAAAGAAGACCCCACCTGTCTGAGGGGAGGAGACAACAGGGCACGTGACAGGGCAATAGACTTCAGGTAACAGCCAAATAAAACATGGGCAGAGTTTGTATGATCCATACAGAATTGCCATTGTAGCAAACCATGTAATGCTACAGTAAGAGGGCCCTTAATTGTAGATGTTGGGACCATTAAGATACAATACTATTATACAATTTGACTTGTATAAATTGGGAAAACATCTAAGATAAATAACTGACACATAAACCACACCCTTATTTCCTGCAGCAGCAAAGCAGCTGGGCCTACATGTTCAACATTTATGTGGAGCTTAAACACGGCTGACCAGATGTTTCACTACAGAAGACAAGTTATTCCACTAGCTAACCATACCCATAACACACATAAACTTGTTCTTGGCAGTGTGTGGCAGATACTGCTTGACAGTCATAATCTCCTGTCTTACTTCACCTTGACCTACCATGTTCATATGGTGTTATATGGCCTGAGCAAATTCACACCTGGCCAAAAGAACCAAATGCCAAACCCACCCACCCACTATTCAACAGCGCTCTCATATACTGGACATACTGGGACCATATATCACCATACATTACCTTGTGTAAAGGTCAGCTGCTCAGTCGTCCAAACTACTTCATTTAACACAGTTCATAAGGCAGTGAAACACTGCAGGCATGTTACACATGCCATAGTGCATGACTGTATGGGCATCGTTGCAGAGGTTGTTATGAAAGCTTTAATCTTGTGATCTTAAACAGACCTGCCACTATCACGGAGGTCAGTTTTTTGGTTCAAAAGTTTTGCAGAATGTACTTGATCAATGTAGACCTGACCAACGGGAAACCCGGTAGAACAAGAAGGTACAGCAATACTGTGACTCAAATGACTGATTCTAAGTGCTTGTGTTCTGGGCTGAGGATTTTCAACATCAATATTATGCTCAATGAGACATGTACCAGATCAGAAAACAGCAAGGGAAAACTCTCACTGAGATTAATGAGCCCAGAAACAATTAGTCATCCAAATGTCATAAACATGCAGATTCCCCTGTCTGAAATATTTACAAGCTCATTGGCAAGGTCACCTGATGAGATGTTTGGTTGGCATGGCACATGGTTAGCCACCCCTGGTCTAATTCCACGTTAATGTCATATGAGATGAATGTAGTTATGTAAAAGGACCCCATTTTTACTACTTGCAAATACTCATGTCATCATAATAAGGCTGCAGCTATCGATTATTTTAGTAATCAAGTATTCTACCAATTAATCCAACGATTAATCAAGTAATAGCAATAGTAAATATACAAAAGAGAGGTTTCCTTTTCAGAAAAAGCTAAATTTGTATTGCCTAAATTGGGCTATTCAACTATACTTTAGGCCTACTTCCTGTTGCCACTAGGGGGCGCTATGACTTTGAGTCAGTTTTGTCCTGTAATAGTTCTCAGAGTTAGTCTTATGAATCATGAAAGGTTTTGAGCCAATTGGACAAGGTACACTCAAGTTACACCCACTTCCTGTTTCGATGGCGAAACGCACAAAATGGCCACCCCGCCACGGCCATGCCCTATGACAAAAAGATTTTCTTTTAATAACCTTTCATTATTAACATCTTAAGATGGTAATGACCAAATTTGAAGTTGATCGGATGAAATCTCTTGGAGGAGTTCATTAAAGTACGACGTGGAAATGGCCAAAATCGCACTAATTTCGAACTTTCAAAATGGCGGACTTTCTGTTTGGTTTAGGGTACGGCTCCAGTGAGCTTTTTTGTATGTCTTGACATGCTACATATGTGTACCAAGTTTTGTGAGTCTACATTAAACGTACTGCAGGGCTCAATTTTTTTTAACTTTGAAGGGGGCGCTAGCGAGCCATTTTTGTGCGCCTATTCCCGTAACCCTTAAAATACGTAAACATTCACCAGAATTGATGTGACCGCCAATTTTGGTGAGTTTTTGAATATGCTAAGCCCCTCAAAAAGGCAATTAATTTGCCGTAATAATAATTATTCCTTCAGTTTCAATAGGGCCACTGTCAGCGCTCGGGCCCCAAATATAATATATATAAATAAATAAATATACCGCCTGAGCTACAGCAGGCTCGGAAGCAGCTGAATCGCCAAAAGTCAAAGCAGCATTGAGCAGATGCCAAATCGCCAAAGTCAAAGCCACAAGCAGAGTTGAGCGGGTTTAACGGTGTAATGCTAAAACGATCAAGTCGTGGTGTTAAATGTCTCCATCAGTTTTAGGCAGGATTGCTATGGCAGAACTTGAGTTATAATCAATTCCCTTTAGGAAGTTCTTTGATTGATGGCAGCCATGTTTTATGGTGAATCTTGCTCATTTATAGGAGAAATGTGTATCTCAGTCCCGCAAGGCCATATACCATTTTTGGTCTAAAAATTGACAAAGTTCTACTCATTTAACTGTTTTTCACATTATGTAAATTAGCTATATACTATCATGGCAGACATTTATGGTCCAAGAGGCTTTTTTATAGACTTGTGTGAGGAATTTCATGTCAATCAGACTCACCGTGTAAGGGCGTTTAAAACTTTTGGCCAAAGTTATAGCACTAAATAGGCCACGCACAATGCACCAATCAATTTGACACTTCAGACCCTAGTTATTACTCCTCCCCCAGACCAATTTTGGTGAAATTCCATCTACTGGGTTTTGCAGTACAAACTTGTGATATTTTTAGCGCATGATTGGTCAAACCATTAGTGAGTTATGGCCAGTTTAAGCCACACCCTTGGCGTAATTCTTTAATTGATTGCGGCTTTGTTTTTTCACCATCACTCATTTATAGTCAGAGGTGGGTAGTAACGAGTTACATTTACTCCGTTACATTTACATGAGTAAGTTTTTGAAAAAATTATACTTCTAGGAGTAGTTTTAAATCACTATACTTTTTACTTTTACTTGAGTAGATTTGTGAAGAAGAAACTGTACTCTTACTCCGCTACATTAGGCTACAATGAGCTCGTTAATTTTCTTTTTACCTCTTTGGTATTCTATGCGTCATTGTTTGTATTCCCCCCGCGTACGCCTCATTTTAATGTTTTATTTTGAAAGAGAGAGAGAGAGAGAGAGAGACTTCCGCCAAAGGCTCTACCATGTACGTGACTGTTTCACCAATCAAACGTAGTTGTGCAGTAGGGCTTTGACTCCGAACTTCGTTATTCGAATATCATTCGAATATTAAAAAAAATAATGATATTCGAACGAATATTAGCCAGCCCTTAATATTCGAACCTGTTATGGGCACTATATTTTGTAAATGCGTTTGCTTGTAAACGTTGTTTTCAGTTCAGATTCCGAGGCTTTTTCACGCATTTCAAAATGTAACTACACATCGCGGCGACGCACGTCTCTCGGCCGTGGCTCGGTAGCGGTGCATTCCCCCCTACTTCTCAAAGAAAGCTGGCTGGCCCAGGGCCAGGCCAGCTCAGCGGCGTCTTTTTCCCGTCGCGTTCCACTGTTTCTCCTACCTACACCGGCGCCGCACCTTGTCCCTTCTCCCCTTTCTACCTGCCTGCTCAGTGCTGCTGCACATGAGGAGAGAGCACAGAGGGGAGGGCGGGCTGCTCCTCAGTCACACAACAGAAGAGAAAGGTGACTGTTTGGCGGCCACAGGAGAGAAATACATTGCGTGCTTGCTGGACAATACTGGCGACTCTTTTTTATTTTACAGAAAGTCGCTGTCTTTTCTACAGAAAGTCGCCAGATTTGTCGCTAGTCGCTTTTGTGAAAAAAAGTCGCTAAGTTGGCAACACCGCCCACACACACTGGCTCGACGCACACACCAGCACAGTATACATTATACATACAGTATACATACAGTATAATATACAGAGTATAAACCATTGACATATGGTATAAACATCAGACCACTTACGTAGGCTATGGTGAAAGCTCCGAACTTCCTGTCGAAAGCACACTGTTTGTGTTTAATCCAGGGTCTGACTTCATTTTTTTTTTTTAAACTGAAGGCATTTAATGGTCAAAATATTATTAATAAATATTCGAATATATTCGAATATTAATATTAATATACAAACGAACTTCGAATATGATTTTTGGGCAAAAGTCAAAGCCCTATTGTGCAGTCTCGTCAGCTGGCAACAAAAAATAGGCGACGCTGATGCGTAAATCAACGCTTATCAATATCACTTCCACATCAGTCAGGACCAAGATCTGACCATAATTACACTTGTCCTTTCCATAAACTGTCGTTGATTTAGTCTATTATTTCAGTTGCAATCCTGCCAGTGGAAGCGATCGTGAGAGCAAATAAAAAATATAAAAAACATAATTCAAACCGCTGTGCGCATTGGCTCAAGAAGCAGAGAAATAGCCGATATGAAATTCCCTCCCATTCAAATCTATATATTTCATAAATATACCCATCAGGGAATGTTTACGGCGTTGTCGGTCTCTAAATGTTTTAACTTTTATGAGCGCACTCTTCTCCCGTCTCTCTCTCTCTCTCTCTCTCTCTCTCTCTCTCTCTCTCTCTCTCTCTCCGCACCGAGCTCTGCCTGATCTTCAATAAGAACGGTGATGCCAATCGAGTAGGCCTATTGATTGGTCAGTAGGCGGTGCTTTTACACCGGTTGATCTCTGATCTCCAACATAACCTGCTCCCGACCAGGTTAGGCGTCCAGCATGAGTTACCACGGTGATTGAAACCAGTATCAAGTGATCCACCTACGTGATAAAGAAAACCCTGGGTTGAACCTGAAGTTAGCTCGTTAACCCCAAATCTTGCTTCATAGTACAGGCCTCTGGCCTCATAATGAAAGCATGTTTACTTTAGTAAAAGTGCCAAACAGCAGCTCCATTACCTTGTTCTAGTTCTGCCTGCAGAGCCTTGTAAAATAAAAGTAGATTTGGAAATTTGTGTTACTTGTGCTTATTTATTTTTATGTATTATTATTTTTTAAGTACTTGAATTTACCTGGATTATTTTAATTTAAAGCGCCCATATTATGCTCATTTTCAGGTTCATAATTGTATTTTAAGGTTGTACCAGAATAGGTTTACATGGTTTAATTTTCAAAAAACACCATATTTTTGTTGTACTGCACAGCTCTCTCACACTGCTGCAGATCCTCTTTTCACCTGGTTTCTGTTTTAGCTACAGAGTGAGACCTCTTTTCATCTTCTTCTTCTGTACTATCTTTGATTGCACTCGCACATGCTCAGTAGCTCAGATGTAGATCATGTCAGCTAGCTAACTCTAGAGACAGTAAAAGAAAGCCTGTTTCTCCAACTTTGGTCAGTTACAAGGCAGGATTAGCTGGGAGACTTCTAAATGAGGGCGCACATGTAAGTAGTTCTTTTGTAGATTATGGGGACATGTGTGTGTTGTAGCAGTGCTTTGCTATTGAGAACGACGTAGCATGCTAGCGTTAGCATTAGCGTTAGCATTAGCGTTAGCATGCTAATGCTAACGGTTAGCATGCTAATGAGCTAACGGTTGTGGTTAGCCAGCTCATTTCGGACTGTGACGTCACAGTCCGAGCCGATTTTGAACAGCTCACTAGGAGACTGAAGTCAGGACACATTCAGAAACTGTATCTCACTCAAAACAGCATGGATTGATTTTTTTCAAAGTTTGTATGTGTGTGGAAGCACCAGAGACACAAAAGAACACCCCAAATCCCAGAAAAAGTGATTTTTTCATAGTATGGGCACTTTAAGCTATTTTGTAATTAATTAATTTGTATTTATTTTATTGATTGGATGAACTATAATTTGCCTAAAGATGATTATTTAGTATTTTTGTCCGTCTGATTGAATGCTTATGTTAAAAAATAAATCAGACGTTACTCAACAGTTACTCAGTACTTGAGTAGTTTTTTCACCGAGTACTTTTTTACTCTTACTCAAGTAATTATTTGGATGACTACTTTTTACTTTTACTTGAGTCATATTATTCTGAAGTAACAGTACTTTTACTTGAGTAAAATTTTTGGCTACTCTACCCACCTCTGTTTATAGTAGAAATGTGTCATGCAAGGCTCTATACCAATTTTAGTGTTGATAGGATCAAAATTGACAAAGTTCTATTAATTTTACTGTTTTCACATTATGCAAATTAGCCAAATATTCCATCAATGTGGACCTCTATAGTTCAAGAGGCTTTTTTTGTAGAGCACATTGAGCTGCATATGTTTGAGAAATTTCAAGTCAATAGGACTTACGGCCTGAGGGGCGTTTTTTTCAAAAATCACTTTTTGATCGTTAATTGTAGCGCCACCATGTGGCAGATTGGGCTAATATTTCTTGGGAACCTATTGCACATAATGTCTTTGGGCCAAGTTTCATGTGTCTAGCTCATTCCAGCTCACGGGACTTTGAGCTGCAGCGAAAGACCACAAATAATACTAAACCGGGAGAAAAATAATCAACCACTCCAATTTCATATCACAAAATGACACATCTATGAAATATAAGGAGTAAAGGATATCTGAAAGGATATGGATTTATAATGGGAGAAGACAAGATCGAGGATCGAGGAAACCACTGGAAGTAAAAAGTAGTTCAGAGGTGAGGAACGAACAAAAACGAACAAATAGGTAAGTGAGGGAGAGATTATGGTGAGTGGAGAGAAAGGTACAGGCGGGTGGACCCGGCAGATGGGAAGTTCAGACCGTGCTTGTTTTTCCCTGAAATGTCACAACTGTAAAAAAGGTTTTATAAAGCATCAATCACAGTGAAGCTGCACCTCCAGGAATAGTCATGGGGCTTCGGAAATGAGACCCCCGCATTGAACTGCAGAGGCAATCACCACTGCACGGTCCAGGTCACTACACTGCTCACAGAGCGGAGGAAATGGAGGAGAGGACCTGAGAAATAAATGAGTAGGGAAGAGAAGGAAGGGAAACGAGAAAGGTGAAAAGGAGGACATTTTGCCATTAAACCTGCTAGTAGCCCTTATTGTGTTTCAATTTGAATCTTCTGATTCTGAATCAATCTTCTGAAACAGCTTTTAGGACATCATGCAGGTTTTACAGACTGATATTACTGGAGCTGTTCAATAAAACTCGTCTACACCACACTTCAATGAATAGCCTGGTCAAACATATATTCTTGAAAGAAAGTCTTCATACTGAAATAACAAAATAAGTCCTGTTATATTCCCTAAAATGACCCATATAACTGTCATGAATAGGGTTGTGTATCATTTGGGTTTTTTCCAATAACAGTTCTGAAATGATACTTTCAAAATGTGCAACAGTGCCTGAACCAATTCAAAACGCAAAAAACGGCAGTCAGCGAAATTAAAGAATGGTTTGTTTATTGTTTAAGCCATACTGTCAAATTTAAATAATTTACTTAAAATGTAATAACTGTAACGTATTTTACCACTCAATTGCTGGTAAACAAGAAAAAGAAGAAACACTGAATGGCAGAAGCGTATTTTACAACAACTTGAGTTTTTTGAGTTGCACTTGAATGCATGAGCTTCTGAGGTGTCATTGAATGCACAATGAAATCCCATCGGTGTTATTTCTCAGACAACTCCGACAGTGACCATGGTGTCTCAAAGTGCAGCTCGTCTACTCTGTGTCTTTAGCATCAGACTGTTGTACGTCCTGGTGTTGAAATCCTTTCCAGTGAAATACAGCCACAGTTTAGACCGTTTAGCTTTAAGCATTTTCACTGGATTTAAGCTAGCTACTAACTAACGGTAGGTCCGTTTTGGCGCACCAAGGCAAGGCAAGGCAAGGCAAGTTTATTTATATAGCACATTTCATACCCGTGGCAACACAATATGCTTCACACAAAACAAAAGCAAGGGTCAGTACATGATCATAAAGAAAATGTTTTGGGTGCCTGTAAATGGTAAATAATCAACCATTCCTATTTCATATCACTAAATGACACATCAATACAAGCATGAGAACATTAAGGCATAAAAACAGTAAAAGCATAAAATGAAATAAAGAAAAGAATAGTAAAAATCATTGGTCTACTAAGTTAAGTAATAATGCTTCTGTGAGGCATTAGCGGAAGGCATCTGAAAAGAGTTTTGTCTTAAGTCTGGATTTAAAACTGTGAATAGTTGGAACGACCAGGCGCGTAGCCAGTAATGGGCCAGGGAGGCACTGGCCCCGCCCACTTTACTCACTGGCCCGCCCAGCCAAGTTTGATCAATACGTTTTTTTTTGTTATGAAAAATATTCAAATGTATGTAAAAAAGGAAATAGTAACATAACTAGCTAGTTGTGTGTGTATAATGTGTCTTCTCTTCTGATTAAAACGAAACCATACAACAAGGATCAAACAATTAGGAAGCCTTGGAAGTATAGGTGGTTGCTACAGTAACAACAGGCAGACTCTCCGGGCTGCCTTCAGCAGCTAACGTTAGCTAGCTGGCTTTTTAGACAATGTACCATGGATGTGTTAAACACTGCACTGTTAAAAGTTACCGCGACAACAATGGCTTCTCTTTAAAGTGGTATGGACATTTTTCATGGATGGAATCCAGTGTAAAAAAGGACAAGCTTTTCTGCAGCATGTGCAGACATTTCCCCAGCGTAGCTGACAGCCCATCAGCCAGAGAGGAGGCCCTCACAGAGGTATATTAAGTAGTAAAACGGGATTCATGCTTCTTGCGTTATTATTTAAGTATCCTAGTAACCTTCCTATTTAGCAAGAAATGGTGAACACTGATGATGGCTTCTAGCTGAAACGCATTTGTGTTTTGTCCACATTAAATAAGAAGATAACTTATCTGTGAGTGACGTAGTTTTTAGTTTTCTTTGATCCTGTCACTGCCGTGGACTCAATACACTGTCTAAGATTTGGCACCTTGCTAGCCACTTTTCATTATATCTTTCATAATTTAAACAATGCTAGGCTGGAAGTTTTCATTCTTTGATTTTCTTTTACTGCTGGTAGCCATTTGCTGCTCATGATCTGACCATAGTCCTGAAGTATATGGATAGGATATGTTACATGTGCGATTTTTGTCTGATGTAGGCTATTCTATGTCATGCAGATGCATTGCTGTGTGTTGGTAGAACTTTACAGGCAACGCAATAAATGTCTCCGGTGGACAGTGAATATAGAATCCACTCCCGTGGTACCGTTTCACCGTTGTGAAGGTGTTCGGTTAGTGAGAGAGCGTGTCTTTCTGCCGCCAGCCTCGTTCCCACTCCAAGATACTGGATATTTAGCAGCCCAATTCTGAAAGGCTAATATCCCTCTGGATATAATTTCCTCGTCCGTCTGGAATCAGCTGTGTAGTGGTATTGTTATAGTACAGTTGATCAGATGATGGTGACTGGGTGCCATTACCTTGTTCTGTAATGCTGATGACCGGCCTCATCTCTGTCTTTTTCCACAACAACTTCGCTAAAGTTAACGTTAGCTACCGTTAGCTGTGGCTGAGTGTAGCTGGTAGAAGGCAGCGATTCTTCCAAGCTAACGTTGGCTAGCTCCTCGACATCCTCCTCTTCGTCATTCCCAGTTCTTTTTAAAAAGCTATTTATTCGCGGGACATTTTTTATAGCAGCCACTTCTTTCTCTCTATTTTCCACACTTTCACTCGCTGGTACAACCCAATCTGACCGGGGATCAGTTACAAATTAATTCCACTCTTTCAATCTCAACTCGTTCTTAGAAAACTGATCTTGAATCAGTACGATGTAAACAACCTGCGCTATGCCCACCCACCTTTATCATTAGCCAATCTACACAGTGCATGCGGCCTTCTCCCAATCATTACCTGTCCAGTCATCATACTGACTTATAAAACACACAATCACGAGACATGATTTTTTGTAAACAACTTTTATTTTATTCTGATTGGATAATTATCACCATAATGATTAAAGCCCATTGGGTAATTCGGGCTTGATCGCAGTTTGCCAACAAGGGGTGCTGCCACCAACAGGGGGTGCTGCAGCACCCCCAGGACCCCTACTTCCCACGCCTATGTTCTCTGCTGTTTGGGTTCATGATTAGCATGATTAGTTGCCACCAAGTGCAATAAAATGGTTAATTCAAACAGTGCTGTGCAGAGCCAATGCTACTGGTTCTGCTGGTGCAAATATATTTTAGCCTGAATAGGTTAAAATCGACAGGTTTTTGTCTATATTGTTGTGTACAAACTTTTTAGACTGAGTTTTGTTGGTTGAGCATGTTATAGACAGTACTGCTATTACCGTTGTAATGCAGTATGTTGGCAGGTAAAATTGTTGCTGTTTTTTTCAGATTGTCCTTTTTGCTACTTCTACGTCTTTTTGAAAATGGCCCACTCACTTTTGTACTGGCCTGGCCAAAATACTATTTCTGCCTACGCCACTGGTACGGACAGTGTTGTTTTTTCTAAAAGATGTTTCTGCTCTGATCTGAGAGACCTGAGTGGTACATACTGAAGAAACATGTCCGATAGATACTTTGGCCTTATTCCATTAAGCGACTTGAAAACAAGCAGCAGTGCTTTAAAGTCAACCCTGTAACTTACTGGGAGCCAGTACAGGGATTTTAAAATAGGGGTTATGTGCTCAGTTCTTTTTGTTTTTTTGTCTTTTCACCAGCTAAGGCAGGAAGAGGAAGGGCACAGGGCACCGTTAACATGTACTTGTAAGTAGAACAGAATATAGCTGGGGAAGAAAATAAGGTGTCATGAAAAAATAAGATAAAACCCTAAAAATTCCCTTTGGTCCTTCAGCCCACTAGTCCGACCTCCACCAGATATTACGTACCACTATGGCCACGCCAAGACCCGCCAAGACCCGCCCTTCAATTGCATTTATTGGCCATGCGTCCATGCTTACGCAAGTTAACGTAACCCCATTTGTACAGGTCCTATCCCCTGACCAATCGGCTATCCTAACCACTCAAGGTCAAAATCCTAACCCCAACCAATCAAGCTGCTTCGTAGGGCGGGTCTTGGCATGGCCATAATGGGATTCGTAATTTCGCCACCGGCGGGACGTCGGACTAGTGGGCTGTAGGACCAAAGGGAATTTTTAGGGTTATTGAGAGGTCAGAACAATGGAGCGTCGGAGAAATGGGCAGTCCCAGAAAGAACCAACATATCAAAGGGGAACCACACGGACCTCAGCCAGGTGTATGGTTTTTAAAAGATAATGTATGCATATTCATTTTATCTTATTTTTTCATGACACCTTATTTTCTTCCCCAGCTATATTCTGTTCTACTTACAGGTACATGTTAACGGTGCCCTGTGCCCTTCCTCTTCCTGCCTTAGCTGGTGAAATGCAGCATATCTTGGCATGATTCTGCCATCTGTCAATCTGTGCACGTGCACCTGACAAACAAAGGGACCTACTTGTGATACGCTACTAGAGGTCAAAACCCCCCAGGAATCCTTTAAGATGTGACACTTCTGAATATACCTGTCAGATATACAAGTATTTGTAAAATAAAGACTAAATACAGTGAAGTAATCAGATTCCAATTTTTTTCATTCAGCTACTACTACATTTAAAACAAATCTGCTGCTGCACTTTATATTTATCCTGCATCAATCCGTGTGAGCTATTGTGGAACGCAGTGTTCCTTTGTGATTGAATGAGGCTTTTTATGGCCTCTGTTACACTGATTTTAGGCAGCGTATGAAATTTTATATGACATGCAAAGTGCTTCAGGTCCCCAGGCATTTATGGACAAAATATTTTAGTCTGACTTTGCAGAAGTGTGAGAAGCAAGTCTTTTATTGTGTGTGTGTGCGTGTGCGTGTGCGAGCACGTGTGCGTGCGTGCGTGCGTACGTGCGTGCGTGCGTGCGTGCATGTGTGTATACCACCTACTGTATGTGTAGAATCTGTTTGTGTGTTCTCAGCTTGATTAACAAGGAGATGCTCGGAGATAATTTATGTTGGGTAAATAAGACAACAAGGTTGTGTTGCTGATTTTACGTTCTGCACTAGCAACGGCTGATAAAATGTAGGGAGAGAGTTAGTTGCTATCCTTTTTATCCGTTCATCTTAAAAGGAGAGATTTAGGGTTTTGGAAATCTTGTTTTAAAAAGACAGAAAGTAACTAAGGCAACATTTGGGCTTTTTAAGGCACAGTGCTTTCATTTATTACCAATATATTACCTTTGAATTTGTTTGAGAAATTAGGTGCAACCTTCTGTAATAAACATGCCCCAATACTTACTGTCAATTAGGGGTGGGACAAAATATCGATACAGCAGTATATCATTCTTCTTCGTGCAATATGAGAATCGATAACACTGGCGCCAAGTATTGATATTTTATTTAATAAAATAAGGTGCATTTAATAGATTTGCCTGATCCCAGCATCGCTACTTCATGGCTCCGCGAGGTGGTGCTCAACACATTAAAGAGGGAAACTTGAACATAAGTTAACTAGCCGAAGAGGAACTGAACTTAAACTTTTCACAGGCATTTTGTACTCATATTAGACCATCCTGGTCTCCCTGAAAATTCCTTGATTGGTAGAATCTGCACCTAGGAAATCTACGACATACCGAAATCCTGATGTATCATTATAGGGTTGTCTAGCAATATATTGATTAACACAGAATTGCTGTATTGTGATATTATTGGTATTGTGAGCCATGTATCACGTATCGTATCATAAGGTACCCTGTAATTCCCACCCTTACTGTCAATTGACAGCCGTTGTTTCAAGATCAAGACTTCACTTCTTAAACTAGGCGAGAACAACACAGTTCATTTCCAGTAGTCTTTATATTACAAATCTATCTCTATTACAGATCTAAATTTATCTTAAAACGGCACAAATCAGGCCGACCTCTAGCTCAAGTAGAGTGTGCGCCCCATGTAGGCTGAGTCCTTGGCAGTGTCCCGTGTTCGAGTCTGACCCGCGGCCCTTTGCTGCGTGTTGTCCCCCCTCTCTCTCCCCTTTCCTGTCTTCAAGATGTCCTATATACAATTAAAGGCCATAAAAGACCCCAAAAATCATATTTAAAAGAAAACTGCATTCATCAATGTTTTCATATTAACAATGGATAAAATTACTAAGTTTAATGTGTGAAGGGTTGCCTGTCCTGATGAACACACACATAATTATCACCCAACTCAATTAAGTTTCATTGTCACGAATACAGTTATAGACAGAACAATGTATAGTGGCATTTTTACAATGGTGCTCCCTTTAGTTTTACCTCAAAATACAGTGCCTTAGATCTGTGAATCTGTGGGGATATTGCTGTGTTCCCAGATCTCAGAAAGAACTTACAATGTTATAATAACTGATATAAATTATGGCCAAAACTACTAAAATAAAACCCAGGTTGTTAAAAACCGTCATTTTTGCTTCAAACTGTATTCATTTATAGAATGCTGTCTCATTAAAAAATTAAATGTGTCATTGTGTTCATCGCCCACAAAGTGAGGTCCCTCATTAAAGCCTCAGATAGACAGACAGACAGTCATCAGAAATGTTTCCCATGGTTAAATGCTTGCTCTCAGTGACTTTGAGTGGCCCAAATGACATTTCATATCTTAATTGCTTACTCATCCCCTACCAATGTTTTAGCTGTTCGGTGCACAATAATGTTCCACAGCAGGGTGGAGTACTTTTAGCATCCAACAACTGTGAATGTTTAAGATAGTGATAGTTTTGTGGACAGCTGCAGAAGACAAAATTGTCATTATATTAAGCCTACTCATTCTCAAAGCATGGGAGCTAAGCAATTTGATGAATTCATTCAGTGAAAGCAGTGCTGATAGAGAGCCTCTGCATGAGACAATATCTGATGTAGGTCATTAACTGACTTATTAAGTCTTTGTCTCATTGACAGAATTGAGACTTCTATGGAAATTACCTGAGGGAGACGAAGAAGTTAAAACATGAACTTATTCGATAATTATGTGTGTGTGTGATTTGGAATGATTGCTAAAGTGAGCGGATTAATACACTTAACACGCAAGCGTTGTGTTTGTGGAAACGATAAGACTTCCAATGTAGTCCCCTTCAGAATACAAGGAATGGGGCAGTTATATGGTGTAAATTGCTATACATACTCACTAAAGTATGAATTAATAATTAGAATCAGAACAATAGAATACAACAAGTCTTTTAAAGCAGTTCAAGGGGTCCCAGGATAAATTTGAGCGTTTACCAGATGATTAACCTAGACCATTTTTGTTATTTTTTTTTAATCTGGGTACTTTGGAGTACTGCAGGGGGTACATGAGATTTGTTTGTCATGCATAATTCCTAAAATAATGATACACATAATATTGAATGGGTTTAATGATTCTAAACATTTGAAATATAGCATGTAAGTGTTTTTCAGTTACAATATTGTTGTTAGACACTGACAGCGCCGGGCTGTATTGTGCCTCTTCATATAGCAAGGTTTTTTTTTTTCTACCAAAAATGTTTTATGCTGGCCAGGGGCTGAGCTAGACAAAGTAAACCTTAGGAGCCTTGAAGGCGATCAGCAGGATCTTAAATTGGATTCTAAAGTGAATGGGGAGTGTACTGGCTAGTACTGGTCTAAAACATTCAAAACAATCATTATGCTCCTTTGAGTGCATGATTTCAAGTTGTCTCATAGTCTTTTGTGTATGTCCTCGGCATCATATCATTGAAGTCAGCTATTCATTCGGGTACAAGATGAAGAATGAGTACAAGTTTCATATTGAAGGAACTTCATGCTGTTGAGATAAATGAGTGTGAGTGCTCTTACCTGATGAGCCACATCCCCCCGCTGACTCTCTTTTATTATAGGCACCAAAGTGCTAGTGTTACCTTACTACATGTACACCATAGAGGGCCACTTCTTTTTCCTCAAGTGATAATTAGGACTAGCAGGTGTCAACAGCTCAAGATCAAGTGGACTGTAATGTGAACCAGATCTAGTGTGTGGTTCAGCAGTGGGAATGACGAATGGTAGTAGTGGCAGTAATTCTGCACCAAGGCTGAATTTCGGGAAAGACACTTCAGATACAGTATTAGGGGACCACTAAGACCTATATAAAAGCATCCAAAGAGCACCATGTCATGGGACCTTTAATATATTTAGTTCATCATGTAGTTGTTCAGAACAGTCTTCTCCAGACATTTTCCAAGAAAAGGAACATTGGGGATTGCCCTGTAACTGGTAAACTTTTTTTTGCTGTTATAAAAGCAGGAGGGAAAATGCCTGATTGCAGAGAATTGTTAATTATTTTTGTTTTATTTTGTATTTTTGTTTTCTGGGAGAGGCACTGGAAGCTGGATTTAAACAGCTTGGAAGGGAAAGGGTCTTGCGCACATGTGGATGACTTCATTTTGCTTCATGGTGACACTGATTTCATCAACTGTTGTCATACGAGATGATGTCAGGGCAGGCTGAGGCTTACTAACAGGTTGTTTCCAGACAGTTAGTGCATCTGTAATTAAGTAAATTCTAGACATTTAAGAACTGACGCTTGATAATTTAAAGAGAGCAGATAGATTAGCAGGTTGATATTAATGAACGTCCATTACATTCAAGCCATTGCCAAATGAGTTGCTACAAAGCTAAGTAAGACTATCAGCTCCACACAACTCTCTCTGTATTTCTCAGTATCGCTGTGTTCAGAAGATTGTGTCGTCTGGTGACTTTCCCGCACAGAAACTCAAGTGAAAATAATTACCTCTTCTGAAGAGTCCAAGTTTTTTTAATCCTCCGTGTCCTCTTTGACTACTAGCAACTCTGTGTGTGTGTGTGTGGGGGGGGGGGGGACGCGCTGATAGTATTGTTATTATTACTTAGAATTCCTCATGGGGGCGGCAAAAACTATGGACTACAGTTTTAATGAGCTCCAAATTACAGATATTCATCTGCAACAGATACAAGGTTTGCTTTTGGCCTTTAAATACGTTCCGTTATATTTTCAAACCTCATTTTTACGCCTCTCTAGTTTTGTTGTCTCACCTGTGCAGTTTCTTTTTCTTTCAGAGAATAGAATAAGTTGAAATCTGTAAATGTGAGCCCACTCAGACTCCGTCTTACCTTCTAATTGCAGTCCTTTCGACTAAAGAGAGAAATATCAATTACAAACCTTTAGTGTGCTGTCAGGCGCATTCAAAGGTGAAATGTGGCAGCTTTTGAAATAAAGTTATTACCAAGGCAGCCGTTTCAGTGCTTAAGAGTAAAAATGTATAATGGAGCCAGTCGCTACGTGAGAAGAAAAAGTAGCAAAAGAAAAAGGAGAAAATTAGAGATGAAAGACAGCCACAGGTTAGGCCATGGAGTAATGCGTTTCATTTGGCCCATCGTCTCATCTCCAACTTGAAAGCGAGCCTCTTTTGTTCTTTTCCACCTCCCCCAACCCTCCACCCCAGCTACACGCCCACTCTTCTTCTTTTTTTCCCCTTTTTTTAACTCACCCTTTGCATAATTACAAGACTGCTATTTCTGTGATGGTGTTCCACCATTACTTGGATTTACAAATGCCCTGCATGGAATTGAAATGAATGCTAAGGAACAATATACATTTCACATATGTATAGCTCCACTGGGGTGTTCTTAAATTGCACATGGATATATTTTAATGATGGGTTGTCAGAGCTAGCTTCTCGCAATTTTACCATTAAAACTAAAAAGTTGTGAAGAGCAGCAACAATGGAAAGAGCAAGGCATTCACTAAAGCGGTGGGTTATTTTTTTCCCTACTGGTACTCACATTCAAATCTTCATCTTTCAGCCTGCCTTTATTTTCAGAATGTGCACCTTTTCTCTGCATGCCTCTCTCTTACAGAGTGTACCTTATTTTTTTAAAGTACGAAGGGCATTTGCTGCACTTGAGTAATCAATAAATAACAACCCCTTCACTTCACCACGCTTTTTTTAACCTACGTAAATCCTGATGCAGCAGGGCAGTATCTCTGTAACAGAACAGCACGACCTCTTGGTCAGTTCAAGAAAAGCCCACGCACATTTATAATTAATACAGATCCGTTTTTACCTCTCTGGAGTCTAATAATGGCTATTTTTGTAAGTGGGGAAAGAGTGTTGAAAGGATTTAAGGAAAGTAAAACAGGAATCCTGGCGATCAGCACTATTTGGAACAATTTTTTTTGTAGCTATAGTAGCAATGATGCTCTGTTGGTCCACCACTTTGTTCCTGATGGAAATTATGCAACAATCAATGTGTGGATTGCCATGAAACGTAAAAGTAAGGGTTAATGCCCGGCAAGTTGTCCATAATAAGGAATTAATGGACGTGCTAGGGAGGCAAGAACCCGCTTATACCATCCTCCTCTCCGCTCTACAGAACATCTCTCTCTCTCTCTCTCTCTCTGTCTCTCTCTCTCTCTCTCTCTATCTCTCCCCGTGAGTGTTTGGTTGTGTGTGTGAGTGTGAGTGTGTGTGTGTGTGTGTGAGAGTGTGTGTGTAACTCTGGCTCTCTGTCAGTCCGTCGGTCCCCCCCTCTGTGTGCCTGATCGCGTGTCTCGCTCTAGACGCATCTAAGAAGTCAAGACAGCCAAAATAACCATACACCTTGGCGTTTTATTTTGAAATGTGTTTTATTTTGTAAAGTATCTGGCTGCGCTGTGGCCTTCCTTTATTTGTTTACCTATCTGTCTTGAAACATTTGCACGCGGCTCACGGAAGAAATAGAGTGATGATTGGATAACATGGGTGCCGAAATGAAAATGTGTTTTTTGGGTTACTTGCCTTAAAACAACACTAGGTAACTTTTCCCGCTTCAGTCCCCCTACAGGTTGGAAGCGGAATTTTCCATTACATAACATTATACAACCTTATCTGTATTATTGGCATATTAGAAAACAGTCACCTGAATCATTTTCGTAACAGTCCTATGGTGGTTGGAGGTCACAAGGATGTCATCATAGTAATAGGGGTACAAAATCTGTTTATGAAGGAAATTAACTTACTTAAATTAGTTTGTCTTTAAAGATCCCATGACATGGTGCTCTTTGGATGCTTTTATATAGACCTTAGTGGTCCCCTAATACTGTATCTGAAGTCTCTTTCCCAAAATTCAGCCTTGGTGCAGAATTACAGCCACTAGAACCAGTCCCACAATGAGCTTTCCTTAGGATGTGCCATTTCTGTGTCTGTAGCTGTTGAGGAGGAGAGGGGGGGGGGCAAGGTGGAGGGTGGGGGTGTGGTCTTGACCAACTGCCACTTTGCTCGTTTGAAGGCCATTATGTCTCTCTCTCATGGGTGGGCCAAATTCTCTGGGCGGGCAAAGCAGAGAAAGGGGAAGTAACCTTGCTCCTTATGACCTCATAAGGAGGAAGATTCCACATCGGCCCATCTGAGCTTTCATTTTTTCAAGCCACTGGGGGACCATAGGCAGGCTCATACTCAAACTCATATTAATGTTAAAAAATCTCATAAAGTGAAATTGTCATGCCATGGGACCTTTAAGGAATAAGGACTAAATTGTAGCGTAACACATAATAAAGTTAATAAGCTACCTCTTACATGAGAAAAGAATAACATACCTAATTTTTTGAGAAACAAGCTCAATACTGTTGGAGCTCTGAAATCCCCACACGTTTCTTTCCTTATCTATTCTCCCATCATGCTTTTTTCTCTATTCCATCTTTCAGACTATAGATGCTCTAACACAAACACTCTCTCTCACACACGCACACACACACACACACACACACACACACACACACACACACACACACACACACAGACAGACAGACAGAAAAGCAGATCCACCCACTTTGTCCACCTGCAGGATGTTCAAGATATACTGACATACTCTCTCTTTCTTTCTCTCTCTCTCTCTCTCTCTCCCTCTCTCTCTCCATCTCAGGCTTTATCTGTGCTATTTTATAGAGCAGTAAGTGAAGTATTGTGAGAGGTGATACAAAAGCTTCCGTCTCCAGGGAGTGAGAGGCGGAAGAGAGAGTTTGTAAAATATTCTGCTTGCTGACTATATTCATCTCCCCCTCTTTTTCCAGCTCACTCTCCCTCTCTGACTCTTCCCAGGCTCCAAGAGAGGCCACTTCATATACTTGGACACAAAGAATTTTCACTGTATTAAATAATGCAGGTAGTCCACAAAACTCTCCTTTCTTTTCTTTTTTTCAGACCATTTGAAACGCCAGATCCACTCCAGCACATTAGCCGTGGCCCGTGAGTAACAAATGTGACACATTATTGAAAATACATTTCTGTTTTGCTCCTGACTATTACAACATCGAAAGAACCCAGTAGAGAGCCAACCGACAGGCAGTTTGTGAATGTGTTTATATTCCCTGCTCTAAACATTTGAAACCATCTTGCACATGTGCTTAGACAGCGGTGCAATTTACATTCCTGTTTGAATTGCCATGTTGCCCAATATCAGACTGTTAATACTACGTTGAAATTGTTGCTATAAGGGGTCATATGTCGCCCCGACTCTCCTAATTACGATTACATGAAAATAATCCAGACACTTGAGGGAATATTAGTACAGAGTATGTGCAAGTGCCAGGAGATACAAATGTTGTTGGTAAAATTAAATCTTAAGCACAAACTGTTAATCGATGGCTAAAGAGTCTCTCAAGCTGCCTGGTCATGAAAAAGTGATGCTGTGATGCTATTTAAAGACACAGTCCAAAAAATATGGAGACGCTTTATGCACTGTAAACCAAGTTGCCTAATCAAATCTGTACTTTCGGACAAGGAAATCTAGTTTATACAAGTAGACCAAAACCCCTCTGTGTATTGTAAATAATATAATAATATATATTTAAAATAATTGGGTAAGTAGTAAAACAAGACAAAGGCAAATGGCGAAAAAAGATTTACACCAATGCTTATACATAACTATAACAACTATAGACATTTAGTTTTTTTTGTGCTCTTTGTGTCCTTGTTTATTGTGTAAAACTATAGAGGCAAATCAATATATTCAACTAAAATGCTATTGAGCTCATTTAGAGATACATCTTTGTTAGCCAAACAAAAGTCAATGGGAAAAGGGGCAATGGTATAAAAGGATAGTATGAAGAGAGGGCTCATTTAGCAAAGTGTCGTCTGTCCAACATGTCATAAAGCTTTTGCAATTGTTGGTTATTAAATTTTTGTGTGTGAATACACTGTCATCGTAAAAACAAAAAAACAAATAAGAGCACTAAACCACCTGAAACTGGATCAATAATACAATATGGATTCAGCGGTTTTGGGGCTTCTGACACTGACATGTCTATAACTCAGTAATAGTAGCAGTTAGAGATGGTCCGATACCACTTTTTTGCTTCCCGATTCCGATACCTGAACTTGCGTATCGGCCGATACCGAGTACCGATCCGATACCAGTGAGTCATATATTTCATTATGTTTTAACATCTGTATACTACTATCTCTGTATGGATGTGATATGATTTCTTTCTTTGTTGTCGGTCTGGCTCAGGTTAAACTCTTTGTGAAACATGAACAAACGCAAACAAGGAATGCCCCAGAACTTTCTTTTATAGTTATAATGAAAAAGAACATAAATAAACTACTTTAACGTAGATTTTCTTTAGGGCTTCATTATGTGGTATCGGATCGGTGCATAAACTCCAGTACTTCCCGATACCGATACCAGCGTTTTAGGCAGTATCGGAGCCGATACCGATACTGGTATCGGTATCGGAACATCTCTAGTAGCAGTAATAATACAGCTCATTTCCAGACCTTTCTTCACCCCCCATCCACATGCAGCAATTTGGGATTCTGAAATGTCAACGCTGTTGTTTTCCAGTGTCATAGACGGATTTGTCTGTCTTTGTCTTTGTATCTTTGTCTGTTTGTGTCAGTGTGTGTGTTTGTGTGTACACATATGATGGCTGCCCACAGTGCATCTGCTTGACTGCTCCATTCAATTGCTCATTCCAGCAGCCCTCTGGAAAATGTTAATGGAGGGCAGTTAACATCAGTTCACCACCAACTATACTCGACCCACCACCACCATGGAGAGATAGATTTTTTTTTTAAAAGGTGGAGAGAGATTTACCAAGTAGGGTTAAGGACAAAGAAAGTTAAAAAGAACACCCACTCTTGGATTGTATTGATGCAATTACTGTATTGATGCAGTCTGGTTAATTGCATCTCTGTGTGCTTATAATTATGTGTGTGTGTGCATGCGTGCATATGTGCGCAAAAGCCTCATCGCTTTTTGACTGAAGTGTGCACTAGTGTGAAAAGCATTTACATCTACTCTGTGCGAAGGTGTGAAGCAGACAGACAGTCAGGCACATCTTGTCCAATGGCCCGTCCACCACTTTGGCTACTGTTGCCCTGTCACGGTTATCTCTCTTACACGCACACAAACACACACACACACACACACACACACACACACACACTGCTCGCTCTGTTGCCTCCCTGACCTGAGATTGCTGTGTGCTGCTGCTCACATCCAGAGAAGCATTGGGCCGTATACAAACACACACAAACGAATACTCTCACACACAATGATTTATAGCCTCCAACACAGTCAATAAGAGCCATGGCCAAGATGAAGGACTTGCTATCAGGACACACACGCAAACAAACAAGCAAACACACACACACACACACACACACACACACACACACAATACACACAAACACACACACACACACTTGTCCATTAGCTAAGTGTACTGGAGTAAGCTGCTCACCACATTGGCTATCTTTATTAATATCCCTGTTTAATGCCACTGTTGCCTCTGCTGCCTCATGTGAAAAACTAAAGGCGTACATAAGCTGTGTACAACATATACGATGACGTGGATAGGTGTGGGATTACCATCAAACCACCACTGTGGGTACATCAACCTTTAGCACTCAACAAAACTATATCAAAAAAATACATTTTGACTTTTAGAAATCATACTTCAAAAAGTGATTCTAAAAGAAATAATTACATTTGGACATTTCCTTTGTTTGCTAATAGTAAGGCAGTATGACTTTTATAAGGGGAAAATAAAAACAAATGGGCAAGTAAAAATTTCAGCTGATCCAGTACTTACCTAGTTAATGTTCTCATCAGACTAAGATTTAATTTGTGTGTGGTGCTACGTAACACTTTGTAGCAAGACATTAAACTAAAATTGTGAGCATAATGATTAGAGGTTTGTTTTAAGATGACTCTTGAAGATCTCAATAGTGGGGGAGAATGTGATGCTGGGAGGAAGTGAATTCCACAGCATTTGGGGCAGTGATAGAGAAAGCCCGGTCCCCACATTCCTAGATCTCGGGACAGTCTTTGATCAGACGATCCCAGATCTCTGACAGTGTGATAAGGGGACAGGAGTTCTGGAATGTAAGAGGTGGTGATTGGGCTAGAGTGCTGTCAATCTGACAATCGTGATTTCCACTGGATCAGAGTACTGTTACTTAGCTGCCTGTTCTGCCAATTGTCCCCACCCTTGTCACATGACCAATTAATGTTTCCATGGTGACTATCCAAAATTCTGATACCATGGAACCAGCACTGGACTTTAACTTTGTTTTACTTATTCTGATAGCCCCTTCATCTATATACAGTACCTTGAAAGTCAAAGAAAATTATCACCTTTTCACCTTTCCTATCCCATATTCTCTTTACCAGTCTACTTGTCTCCTTTTTCTCTCTTCTCTTGTCTTGTATCACTTTCTCTTCCCACCGCTCCTCGCTGACTTTTTTGTTTGCCTAATAAACACAGCAGTGTATCTTAGCTTGGAAATAAAATCAACTCTTTTTTTAGAGCGACAAGCTGTGCTCTCACATAAAACAACGCTCAATTAGACTTAAGACGCTGAGCCTCTTCCTGTGCCATAAAACATGGATAACAATGAGCAAACTGAAAACAAGAGGCAGAGACACATTCACTACTCATCTGCTGTCATTGGACTTGTTAAGGGGCATGTTGAGAACTTTTAATAGGATTTGTTTGGTTTGCATTAGAGATGATCCGGTACAATTTTTTGCTTCCGGAAAAAACGATTCCAATACCTGAACTCGCGCATTGACCAGTACCAAGAAATGATCTGATACCAGTGTGTCATATATTTTATTATGTTTTAACAGCTGTATACTACTATCCCTGTATGGAAGTGATATGATTATTATCTTTGTTGTCAGGTTAAAGTCTTTGTGAAACATGAACAAACACAAACAATGAATGCCATAGAACTTTCTTTTACTATCCAGTTAGACAGTCAGTCAGTACGGAAACAAAACATCAACTACTTTAAAGTTGTTTTTTTCAGGGCTAAATAACGTAGTATCGGTTCGGTGCATAAACTACAGTACTTTCCGTTACCAATACTAGCATTTTAGGCAGTATTGGAGGCTTTTACCGATACTGGTTTCGGTATTGGAACATCTCTAGTTTGCATTGTGGTGGTCACTTGTTAAAATGGCGTCCATAGTAACTGGCTTGTTGATGGAACTTTCAGGAGGTCTTATATTTCACTGCTACTGTAAGTAGTAGGTAATAGGCGGACTGCAGTCCCAAACGCAAACTATCCAGACCTAAAACTAATACATTATTGAAAATTATTAAATTCTAATGGAGCATTTGTATTTTAAACGGCAGTTTTTCGAGTGAGTCAGAGAAAAGTACCGTAATTTCACAAAGAGTAATGTTTAGAGAAAATTTCTTCTATGCCAAAGGTTCCAGTATATCATAATATGTAACCTGCATTATGTTTCAATTCCATATACATTGAAGTAGCCTAGTAGTTGAAACAACATATATATGTAGTCAACAACTGACTCTTAAATCAAACACAGAAAGTACATTTTAATAATATTTAAATATTACATTTGTCAATTTTGAATTCACATTGAACTCGAGGGATTATAAATAATAAGTACTTTAATAACAAATCAATGTTATTTTCTCATTTATAGTCAAATAAGCACTGCATTTTAAAATAAAATATATAACAGAGCTTTTAAATAATGTGCATCCTAAAATAAAGTGCTTCATTTTAGATAAGTAAAATAAAAACTGTAGCTTGAGTTTCCCTTTTTTTTTCTTTTTTTGTTAACTCCATTTCACATCTGAACAGTCTCAATTGTATTCATTATTTATAATCTCTCCAGTTCAATGTGAAAACTGACAATGCTATCCTGGCAGAACAAGCTAGAGCTCACTCCTCTCACTGAACAAGAGAAAGTGTAGGAGTCGGATATAAGAGGGGAAGAAAGAGAAAAGGCAGTGTTAAATCCGTTCAACTGTTACGATGTGTTGAGATTGTTTATTATGAAATTGATTGAGATGGTTGGTTTGCCTCTGTTCTGGGGCTTTTGACTGGGAGCTCAAAACACTGTCGACGAGCGGAAAACCAGGGTTAAAGTCCTGTAATGGGAACTTGCCATTTGTTGAGGTCTGTGCATGTTGGAATCTAAGGCCCCAACCATGGCTCTGAAATATCAACCTAGTCTCACATTGCCAGACCTATCTCTACATCACTGGAATATGGTCTGGCCGCTTATCTATTCTGGGATAGGGGACACTCTGACTTGTTCATATTTCTTTAAACTAATCACAACCGTCCTGGGCGGCGTTAAGCCCCGGATGTAGCAATGGTGCGCTTGCACAATAGATAGCAGAGATATCGGAAGGGGAGGGATATGCTGAATGTCAGGCTATATCCCAGTGATGTACATCCGTTGAGCCAGACTATTAGTAGACTTAACTGTGCTGTGTATTGATAAATCCATGGCGATGTCCATGGTGCTGTCCGTGGTGAAGTAGCAGACAGATTTGTAAGTACAACTTTACTCTCAGTTTAGTCTTGAAACTATAATTTTCTCGAAACTATAGCTTATATAGCTGGTTACTTAAAAGAACCAGTCTTCTCATCACTTGGGTGCTACCATTGGGCTATCCCCCTGTGTTAAAAACTAATAAATCACCTACTGCCTATAGAAGTGGTTTCCAGCCTAAGGGTAGTGGTCACAAAAAAACTGATGGGTTGTCAGATGTTTAAGAGGATTTATGAAATAAAATCGGTAACGCTTTATAATAAGGCTAGATGACTGATCATGAATTCATGTATGACTTGACGCATTAAAAAGCATGAATTACCGGTAATACGTGTATTACTTCATAAACTATCAATAATGTACAAAGATTAATAGTATTTCATGTATAACTTAATGCAGGAACAATACGTTAATTAATGCATCAATCAATTTATGATGTAATGTTCAACGTAAGGTATTGAACAAGTCTTGTGGAACTGAAAGTCCTATTGACAACGGTATAAAAAACTTTAAACGATCTAGTCACAATCCAAGAGAATTTTGAACCACTGGTCTCTAGAATGTCCCTCTGTCACGTCTGCCTCCGCTGTTATTGTATTTTCTGTTTGTTTTCATGACTTCCTGCTTTATTTTGAAATTCACTGTTAGTCTGTATTCCAGTTCACTTGTCTTCCTGCCTTTGTTTGTTTCTCGCCGGTTTTGATTACCTGTCTCCGCCCTAATGTTATTCACCTGTGTCTAGTTGTCTTCCCATCCGTGTATATATACCCCCCTTGTTTCATTTGTTCCCTGCCAGATTGTTGTAGCTCCATGTGTGTCTCACCTTCCACCGTTTCCTTGTCTAGTTTCCCATTGTATCCTGATCCTTTGCCTGTATTATTGACCAAGTTTTCCTGCCTGTTGGACTTGTACTGTTGCCTGTATTATCGCCTGTTTATCGACCACGTTTCCTGCCTGTTGGACATGTACCGTTGCCTGCATTGTTCTTCAAACAATAAACCACTTACCTTTTACCTTTGATTCCTGAGTCGTGCATTTGAGTCTGCCATTGTACCCTGACGCTCAGGTCCTGACCCTCAACTTATTGTAATGAGAGATTTCAGGCTACTGAAAGAGTAATAATAGTAACCGTAATAGACTTACAGTAGAAATAGTGGTAGAGGTGGTAGATTGTTCAGCTTCACTTGAGATAATACCTCGAGGTAATGTTGTTAGTGCTGTAATGTGATTGGACACGGACTGGATTCTCATGTGACACAGAAATAGTCAGCAGAGACATACTGGCCCTGTGTGTGTGTGTGTGTGTGTGTGTGTGTGTGTGTGTGTGTCTGTGTCTGTGTCTGTGTGTGACTGGCCACTAGTGATTCTAAAGAGGACTTTGTCAGAGTGTACCACAGAGTGGATCAGGTTCTCTTCCTCTTAAGCCGGACGGTGATTACTTGTCGTGAGTAGTCTGACCTGAAGCTTACCCCCCTCCCAATCAAACTGGCTTAACTGGAGAGGCTCACGGGGAAAGACTGACGGATCAACATACAGCAACTTCTACAGCTTCTCATTCTGCAGGTCAGGTTTGCTCATTGCTGTTTCCTTATGCTTGTTCACTCAGATCTACGTTCGGGTGCATTTTTTATTCATTCAGTGATTTCAGTTATGAGTTCAGCATGATACGATAGACTAGCTTAACATAAGAATAATCATATTTAGACAATCTAATTGAAAAAAAAGTGGTCATTTGAAGTGTCCTGCATCACATGGTGTCCAGCATGCATAGACTTACATGACACTTAAAGCAGTCCTTCCAGAAAAATGCTGAGTTTTTTTGTGATTGTTGCGGGCAAAAATCCTTGATTATATGGCACGTTTTCTTAAAAAATGTGATGGAATATGCGGGATATTTATAGCCTGACAAGCCAGACCCACATCAAGATGTTGGGTCTGGGAACTCACCATTGACGGAGCTCTATCCGAGGGGCGGGATAAACGGTTGTCTTTCAAATTCCCTCTGCATGTAATAGGATAGTGCTACAACCAGGCAGAGCAACGAAGAAGGTAGCGAAGCTAGTTTATGGATTAAACTTTTGCCGTATCCGGTCGGCAAAACTCCGAACACATTTTCCTTTTTTAAGAATGATTTCAGTGCCGTTCTTTGTTCTTTTCTCAAAGAAAAGCTTAACTCCAAGTCTTCCAGAAGACCGCTGTTCCCAGCAGCAGCAGCAGCCATAAGCCCCGCCCACCGACTCTATACACGATGTGATTGGCCTGACCAAAATTTGGTTTTTCCAGCTCGCAAGTCAATGGAGAGTGCCTAGATCCCCCTGGCTGCAAAATAAATTTGCTGCCACTAGGGTGCGTCTAGATTTCTAGGCTAGGATATTTATGCAATTTTATGTGATGAAATTGCGGGAACTTGCAAAAATTGCGGGAAATTGCGGGAACTTGCAAAAACTGCGGTTTGATGAAAAAGAGAAAAAAAAGTGATTCCCCCAATACCCTGCTTTTTTTAAAACTTTATTTCAAAAAACTGTTTACAGATATTCAGTCATCGCAATACGTAAACAAATAAGATACAAAAATATATACGAATAATATAATATGAAAGTAAAAATAAAAGTAATAGTCTAAACAGAGGGAAATAAAAGATACAAAAGAGACAGACTTTCAAAAATCGTTAATAATATAGACAGCAGGGGCACTTAAAGAAATACACCCTGCTTTTCGATGATGTTCACGTCGCGTAATTACGTCACTTCATAACGTTCCCATGGCAACAGGGGAAAATGGCTGCTCTTGTGTGAAGTAAACGCAAAATTTTTTCAACTTTCTGCTAAGATATATGTGACTTTGGCTGATTACGCATTGAATTATGCGATCGCATAATCACGTTTTTCTGGAGGGACTGTTAAAGGGATACTTCACCGATTTAGCATTAAGCTTTGTATCAGCAGAAACACGGTAGTATTTTTTAATGACCGTGCTTCCCTCTCTCATGTCCCCCTGAGACGAGAGATCTCTGTATTGTGGTTCTGGAAAAAAGTCTTCCAATCCGAAGATTTTTGCGTTATTGGAAGATTTTTTGCCCAGAGGCAATGGACTACAGCCAGTACTAGGAGCTACTTCCGCATGTTTTCAACCAGCCCATAGGAAGTTGAACTTTTGTCTTTGTCCGAGGATTGCTGAGTCAAAAACGGGCGTCAGCCATCTTGATTCCTCACTTACTGGCTTCTCAGCAGATAGATTTATTCATCCTAATGGAAATTTTAGAATAACAATTATGTGCATTCAAACTACCGCACACTTGTACCACCGGGATACATTGGTACAGATTGGAGAATATGCAGGGCACTTTATAACAGATGGAATACTCGACATACTACGCGAGTTTCACCCACCTGTTATGGAGACCAGCGGTGTTGCTCGATGCATTTGGCAGGTAAAGGGACATCATAAGCGGGGAATGTTGAACTAGTGTGCCGGTGGAAAGCTAACGCTAGCCGGCCACCTGTTCTATCAATCTTGCTTGCAAGTGTCCGCTCATTAGACAACAAACTGGACTACATCCAACTTCAACGAAACTCCCAATGCGCGTTCAGAGACTGCTGTGTTTTTTTTTGTTGTGGAAATATTGTTGTACCGGACTATCTGCTGCTCTGTCGCCGGGTAAGACTAGTCGAGGTGTGCTGTGTTAACATGGACTGCCTGTTGCAGAAATGGGGTGCTTGTATCCAACTAACTGCTAACTGCTGGTGGAGTTTGTGACTGTTAAATGCCGACCATTCTACATCCCACGCAAATTTACGGCTGTGTTTATACCACAGCCCACCTAGCGCTAATGCTAGTAGCTATGTGTTAGCTGAACCTTATAGAGCATATAGCTAATGAGTGTGCACTAAATGTAGCCTGTTTCGTATGTCGTTTTTATATAAGGTCGTTTTTATATATTTTAAATGTGTAACACCACTAGAGCCCAAGGTTATAATGAAACGTTAATACGTTAATGAAAACGAACGAAATAATGAAAAAAAACATTGTCGTTAACTGAAATAAAAATAAAAACGAGGCATTACAAAAAAACGATAACTAAACTAAAACTGTAATATCTGTTTGCAAAACTAACTAAAATTAAATAAAATTATCGAGTAAATGTCCTTAGTTTTCATCTTTGTCAATGTCTTTCAGAGTTGACATTTCCGACCATAGACCTGTTTTATTAAGTCTATGCCGTAGACATATCGTTTCCGACTGGGAACCCAGAAATTCCGACATTCCACGTCAAATTGAACACAACATGTCCATGCCCCATAGCGGTACTGAAAGTCGGAAGAAAGCGGCAGAGTCCTATTTGATTATGACTGTGTCAGATAAAAGCAAGTGCCTCGCAGTGGAAGGTGGTAAAATATGTGGACAATTAAAGGTCCCATGGCATGAAATTTTTTTTTCTTTATGAGGTTTTTTAACATTAATATGAGTTCCCCCAGCCTGCCTATTGTCCCCCAGTGGCTAGAAATGGCGATAGGTGTAAACTGAGCCCTGGGTATCCTGCTCTGCCTTTGAGAAAATGAAAGCTCAGATGGGCTGATCTGGAATCTGCTCCTTATGAGGTCATAAGGAGCAAGGTTACCTCCCCTTTCTCTGCTTTGCCCGCCCAGAGAATTTGGCCCACCCGTGAGAGAGAGACATCATGGCTTTCAAACAAGCAAAGTGGCAGTTGGTCAAGGCCACACCCCCCCACCCTCCACCTTGCCCCCTCTCTCTCCTCCTCAACAGCTACAGACACAGAAATGGAACATCCTAAGGAAAGCTCATTGTGGGACTGGCTCTAGTGGCTGTAATTCTGCACCAAAGCTGAATTTCGGGAAAGAGACTTCAGATACAGTATTAGGGGACCACTAAGGTCTATATAAAAGCATCCAAAGAGCACCATGTTATGGGATCTTTAAGGGAAAAATCCCACGAATTTGAAAGTACATTTGAGAAGTGCGCACAAGGAGGCTAACCTAGCTTACCTTAACAAGCAGTGACAGGGCAAGGAGAACGCAAAGCCCCCTTCCCCTGAAACAGAAGCTAATCCCCGCTACACAGGGCATGGATGTATAGGTACAGGACCAGGCAGCATGACAGAGACAACCGCAGGACAGAGAACACTACAGGCGGGCTTTCACCGGCTTCAACACTGAAGAAATTACACTTTGCTACAATGTAAAGGATTAAGTGTACAGCTTGTATAACAGTGTAAATGTGCTGTCCCCTCAAAATAACTCAACATACAGCCATTAATGTCTAAACCACTGGCAACAAAAGTGAGTACAGCCCTATGTTAAATTCCCATAGAGGTAGGCAGATTTTTATTTTTAAAGGCCAGTTATTTCATGGATCCAGGATACTATGCATCCTGATAAAGTTCCCTTGGCCTTTGCAATTAAAATAGCCCCACCTCATCATGTACCCTTCACCAGACCTAGAGATTGGCATGGGGTACTTTCCATAAAATCATCTCTCAATGCAAATCAAACCAGCTATTAGGCTAACCGACATAAAACCATGCCAATCTCTAGGTATGGTGAAGGGTATGTGATGATGTGGGGGGGGGGCTATTTTAATTCCAAAGGCCAAGGGAACTTTATCCTGGATCCATGAAATAACTGGCCTTTAAAAAATAAAAATGGGAATTTAACATAGGGGTGTACTCACTTTTGTTGCCAGCGATTTAGACATTAATGGCTGTATATTGAGTTATTTTGAGGGGACTGCACATTTACACTGTTATACAAGCTGTACACTTAATACTTTACATTGTAGCAAAGTGTAATTTCTTCAGTGTTGTCCCATTAAAAGATATAATGAAATATTTACAAACATGTGAGGGATGCACTCACTTTTGTGAGATACTGTATTTGTGCTCATCATTATATATACATTTTATGTACTGGTGTTATTGTGAATACTGTGAAGATTGTATAATGTTTTTGTTGAGTTATTATTACAAAATACTTTTTTCAGACCTTTTTGAATCTTGCCCCCAACAAATAACTCATATTACAAAAAAAGACTAAAACTAAGACTAAAACTAATAAAAACTAAACTATAACTAAGCATTTTCAAAAAATAAAAACTAAACTAGCAAACCCGCTTTAAAAACTAATTAAATTAAACTGAATTTGAAAACAAAAAGTCAAAACGAAATAAAAATAAAAACTAATGATAAATGCAAAACTATAATAACCTTACTAGAGCCACGGTGAAACGTTGTTTCGTGTATATGGTTGAAATGACCATAAAACACACTTGAGTTGAGTTGATCGTCTCACTGTCTGTCTGCCTGTAAACGGTAGGCCTGGCTTTGGAGTAGATGCTAAAGCAGTGGCCTGGAAGCCACCAAAAAAATTTTCAACGGTGAAATATCCCTTTAACAACAACATGGTCATGTCATGTCCTTTTTATGGAGTTGTATTCCTATCTTTATTCAAGAGCACATTCTTTCAATTTGAGAGCATTTCTCACTGATATTACGTTCAGATTTTGTAATAATTATCCTCAAATCCTTGCTCTCACAGTCAAATAGCCACTGCTCACGCTTGGATTTGCTCTGCTTCTGCTCAAACTTTCTGCTTGGACTCGGATATGTTGTTGCTTGGACAGATTTCCTGCTCTCAGCTTCAGCCCTTCTCCTCACACTCAGGCTGATTCTGCACGCTTGAAAATCTTCTCCTCTTGGATCTCTCCTGCGCTCTCGGATTGTTTGTGTTACAATCTTATCAAAATTCTCCAACCAATAGAATGCCAGCTGTAGTGTTGACCATTGAAATGATCCCTGCCCCGTTGAGGGTGCATTCGCGTTACGTTAGAACGTCCGTTGTGGACGGCTGCTCTGTAACCACGTTTATTTACCCCCGCCGTCCATCGCTTTATTATTAGTATATGTCAACAATGTGCACAGAATGGTCGACGCTCTTTCACTTGCATCCCTCAGGAAACAGGAGAAAGCTTTGAAGTGGGACATATCAAGTTACGTCCACAACTTCGAGGGTCAGTAACATAAATAAGGCACATATCATATGACGCTATAGCCTAGCTTGATGTCCGTAAACAAATAGATTTTCTTTATAGTTTAGCTAGATTGAACGACATATGACGGACAGTATGTGTGTAGCTATTTAATGACCACACTTTGTATTTTTTCCTCGTTTGGTTAAACACGATCCTGGGGATTTGGCTAATTTCATGTTAGAGCCAATAGTAAAACCTAAAATGTAATATAACTTAAAAGAACACTTAAGAAACCCAAGAAACTGGATTGTCACATCCGTCATGTCATTAAAACCTCCTTCTTTCACCTCCGCAACATCGCCAAAATCAGACCCTCTCTCACACACCCCCGCTGCTGAAAGACTCATTCACGACTTCATCTCCTCCCGACTGGACTACTGCAACTCACTTCTTCTCGGCATCAGCTCTACCAACATCAATCGACTCCGACTGGTCCAGAACTCAGCCGCCCGACTCATCACCCGCTCCAAATCCTGGCACCACATCACTCCAGTCCTAAAACAACTCCACTGGCTTCCTATCTCCCACCGGATCATCTACAAAATCCTGATCATCACCTACAAAGCCCTCCACAATCTTGCCCCCCTCATACCTCACTGACCTCCTCTCCCCGTACCAACCCTCACGGTCCCTCAGATCCACCTCAGCTGGTCTCCTCTCCATCCAAAAGTCCAACCTCCGCAGTTTTGGGGACAGAGAATTCTCCAGGGCAGCTCCCAGGCTCTGGAACTCCCTCACCATCTTCCAGTCTCGCCTCAAGACCCATCTCTTCACCAATGCCTATCCCTAGCCCCCATTTTCATCTGTGCCTGAATCTTGTTTTGTTTTGTTTGTCTTTATTATCTATATCCTGTAAAACCACTTTTGTGAAAAGCGCTATATAAATTCAGTTTATTATTATTGTTTGTGTCTGAAAGTGATGGATTCATATCAGTCTGTATAAAATGTTGTAATGTTAAGTACAATTTCACCATAATAAAAACAGATCTAGATCTAGAAATGATATGCTTTCTTATTTGCTCCTTAAATAGCGGTTATTTTTTTAATCAATACAAAGCAAACTGAACAGAAAAAAACAAGTTTGTTTGTTGAGCAGCACTGTGTCTTATCACCAACCCATGAAAGCTAGAAGTCACCCTGCTGCTCCAGATCTACCTACTGTATGGCTGGCTACAGACTACAACCATCTGCAAGTTTTGTTTGTAGTGAACATCATCAACAGTTGCACTTAAAGTGTCTTGGGGTCATAAGGGACTTGGTTGTTCTTCATACTGCATCATACACTATATTATTTTTCTGTTTTGTTATATTAGTACAGACAACACTAAGTATCATTACTTAATCACAGTATATGTTATTCTGGTGTACACTGTTGACTCCCCGCTATTGATTATACAGTACGTCACTTTATGCTTGCTACTACCTCATAACTTTGCCTTAATTGCTCTTGTATAGGTAATTTATCTTTTACTAGTTGTATATACCTCCTATTTAATTGAATTATTCTTAATTTGTGTTGCAATACCTGAATTATCCCTCTTGTGAACACTAGGCTTATCTTATCTTTATTTTAGTTCACATCATAACCCTGCTCACAAACTCACTTGTACCTGGGTCATCTGTTGGCCAATATCAATGTTCCTGCTACAGTAAATCCTACAGGCAAAGCGTACTGCTTTACAATAGTATGAACCATACGCTTTTTAGGTTTTGTGTCAAATATTGTGCAGTTTGTTAGGATTTACTCATTGTTTTGACAAGGTAAATTAAAGCCACGCACTGAACAACCTGCAAGTGTCGGCTCTGGTAAATTTAATTGTACTGTTTTTTTTTTATAAAGGTTACAGAACATGAAAAACCTATTTGCCTTGATCAGGGTTTTAATTTGTTGCAAATATGAACATGGCTTTAATAATGTTATTGCTCTGAAAAACTACAATGATTTAAGAAATATCAGTGAGACTTATCAACATTTATTGAATTGATTGTATATGTCGGCAGACTTTACAGGCACCTATTCCTATATCCTTTTATCCCTTGGATTATGCAGGTGATGGTGGAGAAACAGGTGTGAAGTCCTTGTAGATCTCTGGCACTTTGAGGACAGACAGATCCAGCAACTCTCCACTGTTGTCTTTGTATAGTGTGCTCCTATTTAAGACAAACAGCACATCAGCTATTAGGTGTACATGGCTTTCTTTTTTTTCTTTTAATGCAAACACCAAGTAACTGGAGCCAAAAGGACCTGTGGTCGGAGAAATGTTTTAAAAAAATAACTTTCTAATCATTTTTACCTGATGTTTTTATTTGTTTTTTAATTGTTTTCTAACTGCTCTTTAATGTTTTATGTAAAGCACTTTGAATTGCCCTGTTGCTGAAATGTGCTATACAAATAAAGCTGCCTTGCCTTTAACATAATTACTAATCTCTTACCTTACCTTCTCTGCTTTGGTTTTGTGGACATCACAGTCATTTTCTCTCCCGGGCCTTGTTGTGGACCCTGTGAATTTAAGCAAGATAAAGAAATGATAAGTGTATGCAACACGATGTGTGTGTAGTTGTAGTATTTTAATTACAGTTACATTATTATCAGACTTGCCAACATTCTTGGTTTGTGCCACTGCTGCCTGCCCTCTGCACACAGGTGAGTACAGGGGCAACCAATGGGATTTTGAGTTGGAAGTAATGTGCTGACTGGAACAACACAGTAGTGTGCTTATACAACACTGGTCCATGCACACAGTACAGTTGTGATGCAGCTCAACAGGGGTACTTCAGTCACACCTGGAAGAAGAGAAACTGAAACAAAATACTTGTTCTTTTCTGTTCAGTTTGCTTTGTATTGATTTCATTAGGGTAAAAACAAATAACTGCTATTTAAATAGTGTTTTATTATATTAGTGAAATTGTACTTAAAACGTTCTATACAGACTGATATGAATTTTATTATTTTATACTAATGTTGGATGGAGAATTTTGATAGGATTGTAACACAAACAATCCAAGAGAACAGGAGAGATCTGAGAGGAGAAGATTTGCAAACGTGCAGAATCACTGTGAGAGTAAGGCTTTGAGGGAAATTATTACAAAATCTGAACGTAATATCAGTGAGAAATGCTCTCAAATTGAAAGAATGTGCTCTTGAATAAAGATAGGAATATAACTCCATACTTTCTTTATGATGTACAAAGCCACACATATATTTTAAAAGTTCCAATTCAAAGAAATGTTCTATGATCAAGGCCACAAGGTAACTTTGCAGTTTAATAGCATTTTATCAAATGGAACAGAACAGCAATCATTGGTTCAATACAGACACCAGTTTGCAGAAAACACAACCACACAACAGCCACAAGTTCAACTTTAAAATGAATTACTAGAGTTGATATACTCTGCTGCCAGTGATATTTGAACGCACGCTTTGAAGAACAAAACAACACAAGGCCACAGAAGACCCCTCCCCCTCTCCTTGATCAGCCCCTGTGCCTCTCCACCGCCAGCGTGAAGAGGACATTCGCCACTATCAACTCCCGCAAAGCAACAGGTCCAGACAATATTACGGGTCGAGTACTGAAGGACTGTGCAGAGGAGCTGAAGGAGGTCTTTACAGATGTCTTCAACACTTCCCTGAACCAAGCCACAGTTCCAGCATGCTTCAAAGCCGCCATCATCATACCTGTGCCAAAGAAACCTGTACCATCTTGTTTCAATCAATATCGCCCTGTGGCATTGACACCAATTATCATGAAGTGCTTCGAACGGCTTGTCATGTCACATATCAAATCCATCCTCCCCCCCACCTTGGACCCCCATCAGTTTGCATACCGAGAAAAACGATCTACAGAGGATGCAATCTGCTCTGCCCTTCATCCAGCCCTTACCCATCTGGACAAAAAAAACACATACGTGAGAATGCTATTTATAGACTTCAGTTCAGCATTTAACACATTAATTCCGCAACTACTCATCTGCAAACTTGACTAACTTGGACTAAGTACTTCACTCTGCAACTGGCTATTGGACTTTCTCAGTCAGAGGACTCAAGTAGTGCGTGTTGGCAACAACACCTCAAGCAGCATCACACTGAGCACAGGGGCCCCTCAAGGCTGCGTGCTCAGTCCACTGCTCTTCACGCTGCTGACACACGACTGCATAACAACTCATAACACTAATCACATTATTAAGTTTGCGGACGATACAACTCTGGTGGGTCTCATCACCAAGGGAGACGAGACTCACTACAGGAAGGAGGTAGACCTTCTGACCACGTGGTGCGGAAACAACAACCTCCTGCTGAACGTCAAAAAAACCAAAGAGATCATTGTTGACTTCCGGAGAGGTCACACCGAACACCTGCCATTGTCCATCGATGGTGCCGATGTGGAGAGAGTGATGCACCAAATTCTTGGGGGTGCACATTTGTGAAGATCTCTCCTGGCCCACCAACACTGTATCTCTGGTGAAGAACGCTCAGCAGCGTCTCTACTTCCTGCGCAGACTCAGACGGGCAAGTGCTCCATCACCCATCATGAGCACGTTCTACAGAGGAACCATTGAGAGTATCCTTTCCAGCTGCATCACTGTGTGGGGTGGGAGCTGCACTGAATACAACAGGAAAGCTCTTCAGCGCATAATTAACACAGCCGGAAAGATCATTGGTGCGCCACTCCCCTCCCTGAAAGACATATACTCCACCTGTCTCATCCGCAAAGCGACCACAATTGTGAGCGATGAAAGTCATCCAGCTCACAATTTGTTCAGCCTCCTGCCATCTGGGAAGAGGTACAGGAGCCTCTACTCCCGCACTACCAGAAACAACAACAGCTTCATCCACCAGGCTGTTAGGATGCTGAACTCTCTCCCTTCAGTCACCAGGTCGTCAAGAAGATGACACAACCCCCTCCCCAACGATGTCCTTGCACTATCATGCCATTTGCACACTTTGATGCTGCTATGACTGAACTGTCTTTGCACTACAATGCCATTTGCACACTTCAGATTCTGTTTTTTTTCTTGACGAACTGTCTTTGCACTATCATGTCACTTGATTTGTCACTTAATTTAAATGTCTAATTTTTATTGATGCCCATACATAGTGATAGTTATATAGTTTTTAGCTATGTCTAGTTTTTTTTAACTCTAGTCTAGGTTTAACTACATGTTTTTTTGTCTTCGCCGTGGGATGGAGGGAAACGTAATTTCGATTGCTTTGTATGTTTGGAACGTGAAAAATCGACACTAAAGCTGACTCTGACTCTGATTTGTCTTAAATGTTTTCTGCAATGAAATAAAAATAAAAAAGGGATAGTTTGATAAGAGATTTGTTATCCCGGGTATTTTGCCAACCAGGAAGCAGATCCAAAATGGAACCAGCTATTATCCAGGTATCTAAAGAAGTATTTCAAATGGAATTGTATTTCAATAATATTTTAAGCATTTATATATCAAAATATACTACTACTTCATCTCCGGGAGACTTGAAAAGTGGAAGTTTTAGATGAAAGGTCATGGGTCAGGGTCCATCCTCTGGGAAGTTCAATTTTAGCCTATTGTCAACAAATCCCATTAAAGGACTGAAAACAAAGAAATTAAATTGTAGAGAGGCCATTCCCAATCAAATCAACGTAGCAGAATGGTCAGAGCGGCAGCCATTTGTATGTGCATCATTGCCATGGTAACAGACCAACTTCCATATAAACGTCCTTATGAACCGAGTTGCGGCAAATCACGGATGTGAGGTTTTGCAGTAACAGGCAAACGAGCAGTGGAGTGGTTACATTAGGAGGCAGAGAGCCGGCCGCTAAAAGAGTCAAATTAATCAGCTTGCATCCATTCAAAGCACATTAATATTGCCAAATAAGTGACAGCTTTGTTTGGTTTGTTTTCTCTGAACGGTGTGTGGCGTGAAGGCACGGCAAGCTGGCTAACTAATCAGTTGCTGGGTGGCTGGTTCCGCTGTGCCTATATGCTGCATTGGTTACAGAAAATGAGCCAAACACCGGGCTGGGACTTATTTTCATACAAGATCCTCTTTTGCTGGGTCTAACTGTCCCTCCTCCTCACTCCCCGCTGTTCTGGAGAACGTTTCTCAAGCTGCGAAACATTAAGGGCCCCACTGACGCGTGTTGTCACTATTACACCTAACAACAATTGCCATTTTTTTTGTACTAATCATCAGACCATGGCAAAATGTCCTTTATATAGTCCCTCCAGAAAAACCTGATTATGCGATCGCATAATTCAATGCATAATCAGCCAAAGTCCGCATATTCATGCGGGGGCCGCATTTTTTCAAATATGGCGCACTTTCGCTGCATAAATTGCCGATTTCCGCGCAAAATATGCGGTGCTTGCATGATTTCATAATCTCCGCATTTTCGTTGCAAAAAAGTCACATATCTTAGCAGAAAGTTTAAAAAAATTTGCGTTTACTTCACACAAGAGCAGCCATTTTCCGCTGTTGCCATGGGAACATTATGAAGGGACGTAATTACGCGACGTGAACATCATCGAAAAGCAGGGTGTTGGAGGTTGAATTTGACCTATGAATTTGACATGTACTTTGAGTCTCTTAAGTTGGTATCCAATAAGAAAGCTATCTTAATATCTGATGTCTACTCAAATTTCTTTGTTTAAGTGCTCCTGCTGTCTATATTATTAACGAGTTTTGAAAGTCTGTCTCTTTTGTATCTTTTATTTCCCTCTGTTTAGACTATTACTTTTATTTTTACTTTAATATTATATTATTTGTATATATTTTTGTATCTTATTTGTTTACTTATTGCAATGACTGAATATCTGTAAATTATTTTTGGAAATTAAGTTTAAAAAAAAGCAGGGTGTTGGGGGAATCACTTTTTCTTCTCTTTTTCATCAAACCGCAATTTTTGCAAGTTCCCGCATTTTTTGCAAGTTCCCGCATTTTTTTGCAAGTTCCCGCATTTTTTGCAAGTTCCCGCATTTTTTGCAAGTTCCCGCAATTTCATCGCATAAAATTGCATAAATATCCCGCATATTCCATCGCATTTTTTAAGAAAACGTGCCGCATAATCAAGGATTTTTGCCCGCAACAATCACAATAAAACTCTGCGTTTTTCTGGAAGGACTGCTTATATCCCTTTTATTTATATGACCGAAATCCACAATGGGTTGGTTCATCTCTGCAATACTTTCTGACTTCCCAACCATGTCTGTGGCACTCTGTCCCAGGACTATGTTGGTTCCTACTACAGATCTCTGAAAACTGGTAAAAGATTGGACAAAGGAAAGAAAGTTATGCTCAATGCCTTTTCACTATTTCATTCATTTTTTATTTTTAAATATATCTCTCTGGGCGCCCTGATAGCTCAGTTTGGTAGAGCGGCGCCCATGTAGAGGTTTACTTCTCGATGCAGTCGGCCCGGGTTTGGCTCCGACCTGAAAATTATATATATATATATATACAGTGGGCCTAATTTACTAACACTAGCGCAGTTTGCGTTGCTTCTATTAATAATAGCGCACGCTATGCTTCCACATTTTGCGTAGTATTTATCAACCCTGACACCCATCAGGCAATCAGCGTCTTTCTCCGCCCACTAGACCTCAAATTGCGCTGTAGCAAAGCGTTACTTGTGCTATGATATGGCTGAGTGCAGACTGCGATATTCCCACTGCTGATGCTATGACTGTTTGAAATGATCCTGATGCCAATATTTGTAATGTAGCGAGGAGTTTAACAACTGCTGGAATGGGATGTGAACGCTGAGTGGGAGATTCAATTTCATCTTTGATTTCTTCCAGTAACTCTAATATTACATGGCTGCTTGATCTGTAACGCTAAATGATGTTGTGTTCGTTAACAAAGTGTGATTCTTGTGTTAAAAATATTTTCAGTCTCGCCTATGTCTTCGTCTTGCTCAAATTACTGTTGCCATTTCACCAGCGGCATAAAGGTCTACGAGGAAACACGATTGTGGCTGGTTTAGACCTGCTTTTAAGAGGCGGAGAATTTCCCCTGCAGAATAGAGGCGCGCTCTTACTGACAGTCTTTGTAAATACCACGGAATATATAATTAGGTGCACTTTGCGCTTATCCTCCCACCTTTTTGGGTGGAACTCCCACTTTCCCCACGACCCTCCCATGAACGCATATTGAAAGCGCAACTTGTCTCTTCTCGCTCATGTGGCAGACAATCTGCGATTTTACCCATGTGCGCCCTGTTTGTAAATAGCCTGCATCGGTTACGTCCGTCTTTGCGACCAATTAGCGCCTGACAACAGGCACAAACTGCTTGATAAATCTAGCCCAGTATCTCTCTCTCACCAAGATTGTCTGTGCTGTGGTTTTGTTCCGTCCTCCTCCATGCACCATACCACACTGGGAGCGTCTCAGAAGCAGAATGTCTTGCCTGCCCAACTTGCAGATTCTTGGGGGGGGGGAGGGGGGTTGGTAAATTGACTGGATGCTCTTGCTGTATCACTTCCTGCCCAGCTTTCCGAATGCCCCGTGGCTCGCGTGAAACTATACCTAGCCTATCTTAAGCGGAGCAGAGCGCTGATTCAGGCATGCTTCTAGGACGTGCCGTGACGCCGGTGGTGGAATATCAAGCATTGACTTGAATGGCCGCAATTGGTCGCGATGCCTCCGGAACGCAGCACAGATTGCTTACAGTTTGAGTCTCGGCTTGTTGAGTAAAATGACAGTGGGTGAAACTAACTACTGCCTCAGTTGGCTAAATGGCAAATGTGAAAAAACAACTTGTGATTCAAACACCTCAGTGATTATTATAATGTATTCTATTCATGACTATGTGTTAAGATTGAGGTTTTTGTTTACATTGGATTGCAAGAGGCACTAGGCGTCATAATACCAGGTACTGCTTTTTTACTGCTTGACTTTATCAGCTTCAGTCAATGATCAGACAAACACCTATTGGTTGGGTTGGTTTCACACATTAAGGTTATTTCTACCTCTAGATGAGATGAGATATAGGACAGGTATATAGTAAAAGCTTGCACTTGGTGTATGATTTAGTAATAGTGTGGCAAATATGTATATTTATATGGAAATCTTTCTTGAAAATTTGGCTCACTAGTTGGTACATTTCTCTTCAGTCGGTTTGAGCAGAGCATAGACTCATCTGATAAAGTAAATATAAAAAGCCAAGACCATGACCAAATCCAATTTTAGTCCACGGAAAGTGAAAACTCTGCACTAAAGTAGACCATGGACATATTCTATTGTATCAAAGAGAGAGAGACTGATTTGGTGTATCTCAGAGAGTGTCTACTGCTGACTCTGCCTTTTCCAGCGGCTGGGTTATCTGCAAGGCGTAATGAATGGAGTCCGATGGAGTTAAGTTGAGATGAATGGAGAAGCGCTCTGGGTTCAGCACACAGGCCTTATCATCACTGGAGTATGAAGGTGGCTATTAAACAATGCCTACAACATACGGTGTACAGGAAGGGACCTTTGGTGATTCAACAGTAAGAATGCTCTTCCTTAAAGGTCCTATGACATGCTGCTTTTTGGATACTTTTATATAGGCCTTAGTTGTCCCCTAATACTGTATCTGAAGTCTCTTTCCTGAAATTCAGCCTTGGTGCAGAATTACAGCCACTCGAGCCAGTCCCACAATGATGTGCCATTTCTGTGTCTGTAGCGTTAAATGCTATTGAGGAGGAGAGAGGGAGGCAAGGTGGAGGGTGGGGGTGTGGCCTTGACCAACTGCCATGCTTCACTTGTTGATGTCTCTCTCTCTCTCATGGGTGGGCCAAATTCTCTGGGCAGGCAAAGTAGAGAAAGAGGAGGTAACCTTTCCCCTTATGACCTCATAAAGGGAAGATTCCATATTGGCCCATCTGAACTTTCATTTTTTCAAAGGCAGAGAAGGAAACCCAGGGCTTGATTTATACCTATCACCATTTCTAGCCATTGGGGGACCATAGGTAGGCTGGGGGGAACTCATATTAATGTTAAAAAACCTCATAAAGTGAAATTTTCATGCCATGGGACCTTTTAAATAGAGTGTCAGAGGAAGCCCACTTATTCACACCGATGTTTTCTGTTGGTGTTAATATTAATTCCTTGTTCGTGTCACTTTTTATTTCACATATGGGTTTAGGGAACCAAGGGAAGAAAGGAAATGGTTATGTTGAATGTTGTAGTAGGTTTATTGTTGATGTTTTATTTTCAAGCAAGAATTGGCACATTTCTGGTCATCACTATTGTTATTCTTAAAAACACAGTATAAAACACTTTGACAGCTCATTTTTTATGGATTAGTTGCAGTTTTACTTGTTTTAATTACTATAGGCACCATACACTTTGTCTTTGCGTTTTCTGAATAGTTTTCTGAAATATGACAGAAGAAGGAAAGAAAGGAACGAAAATGGTTTTCTCCCCAAAACGCATCGTGTGCATCCTTGAGATAGAACAAATGTGTGAATGCATTTCCATCATTTGCAAAGCTATTTCTTGAAATATTCCAAATTGTGCATTGTTTACATTGTTTGCATGCTAGCGGTCTTCTACTTCAATGTCTTTGTTGCCACATTTCTATTTCCACCAAGTGTCAACGATTCAACTATACAAAAGAGGGAGGTCCACACCATGAGTTAAATAAACAAGTAACTTTATTAAAGACAACTAAACTAAATCAAACTACTGTATGTAGTAATCAGTAGTTTATTATGGGTGTTTGATGCTGTGGAAGGGTAAATGCTCCCCTAACCTTTAACATAAACCCAAACAAAAAAAACAAGTTGGGGTGCCAGCATGGCACCAGCCTGCCTGGAGGGAGAGTGAGACCATGTAAGTAAGTCATACGGCCCAGGGCCGCCACACTATATATTCAACGAGTAATTTGAAACCATTCACACAATGTGAATCGCGCTGCCTTTCATGCATCTTTGTGCTTGATACAAACAAATGGTGGACCTGCTCGTAAAAAAAAAATCTCCATAGCTCTACTAGTGGTCACACTCCACAGGGTGCCTTTAAACTGTGTCCAGGGGACATAAGCGATCATAAACTATTTCTCTACTCACAGCATTATAGGTGCAAAATGCAAAATACAGGAATGATTATACAACTGCTTGGCCCAATTTCCACCTTAAATGTTTTCAGAAACTATTTTCTTTATCGCTTAAATGCATGGGTGTTTTTGCAAACACGGAGCACTTAGCCATTCGGCACTTATCAAGCCATATATAACAATCATATTAAGTATTATTTTAAGCTTTTTAGAGCATCCGTTAACTTTTGGAAGTTGTTCTCCATCCTGTGGCCCCAACAGCTGAAGGCCAATGTGCACAGCTTGTGAGGTCTTCTGGTTTCCATAAGTCTCATAAATACCTGGGGTCTCCAGGTTTTAGAGACAATAAAACATGACAAAAACAAAGCTTTTCATCATTTTGAGACCAGAACATTTTTAAATGCAAAACAAACTAAACAAAACCAGTGAGTTCAGTGTTAATTGAATTAAATGAATGAATTCGACAGGTTGTGGTATAGTCCCTGGTCGCTAAAGACCAGAGGTATGCATTCAAGGGTTAAAGGTTAAGCGTAAATGTGATGTCTCCAGAACAGCCACCATGTTTTTCCTGAGTATAATATCAAAAGAAAAGACCGCTGGCAGCCATGTGAGTGGTCAAAGAGCGAGCGAGTAAAAGACAAATAATTCCTGATACTGAAAAGATGCAAGGGTAGCAGTGGCATTGTATTGTTCGGGCCATTTCCCTTCTGCTCCTCCCATTAAGTAATACCTGCAACTTCACAATTGTCAGAGTGACAGATTGTCAATATAGTAAATATAATTTATTTTTTATTCTGAGACACCTTTAGGAATTTTGAATTTGTGACCACTCCAGGTTATGTAAGGGTACATGCCCTAATCTGGGCTCCAGTGAAGCTGTGCATTGGAAGGTTCTGCCTCCCCCCCTGTTCTAGAATCTACTAATTCCTGATAATGGACACCTCGCAAGGAATTAATGCGCTAATAGTAGTAGCTAACAATAGTTCCAATCCCATAAGGTTCTTATGCAATAAAAACATTGTTCACTGCTCCAGTAAATAGGTTTGACCTTACATACATCTTGGCAACGGGAGATATTTCTAGTCTGCTCAGCTAAGAGAACCTTCCAGCTCAGGCAGCTATAAGAACTTACTTCTTGCAGCGTATATCTTAGCGCTATCCTATCGTGTTCAGAGGGTGATGCACTGAAGGACTACACTCTGTTGTAAATAAAATATTCAGATTTTTATTATTTTTCTTTTAATGTAGCCCATTAATTTGAAACGGTAAGCAGATTTTACCGGAAGTACTTAGTAGGTGTCCTATATAAAACAGATTTAGATTTTATTTTAGCGCATTATTTAGAACAGTAAACGGTCAGATGGATGGATGTTTGTATGGATGGATGTATGGATGGATGGATGGATGCTTAGTGTTTATGCTGAACGGTCTTAGTTCCTTTGTGTCTAACATTTAATCAGTAGGCTACATGGATGTGTCTGCCCAATGACCTGTTTCTACCAGAAATATATTTAATAACACAAGCAAGATGCCTTCAAAATGCTATTTCCAAGGATTGCCAAAAAAATTATTTCGGTCAAAAGGGTAAAAGCACATTTCCAGTTTGGGAGGGTTAGGCACTCTTCACTCATGCAGATCCACTCCTTTTTAATCTGACACCACAGGTGTATTTTTGCATTAAAATCATGCTTATGGCCAGAATCCTGAAAATATTTACAGAGGGACTAGGCTTTCATCTGACAAGAGCTACAGCGAGTGCAATCAATTAGCAGTGTGGAACAATCAGCAAAGCATACTCACAGCACTGTGCTGGAACAGTAGTTTCTGATAATTGGTAGACTATCCTCCCACTGATATGATGAATAACCATGATGTTTCTGGAAAAGAAAGTCTCTAATACTTTCAGTGCGATCAGCAACACCGAAGAGTGCGTTTACGAGACGTAAAGAGGGAGAAAGTTGTAGGTGGAGAGGGATGGAGAAGAGATAGGGAAATATATAGTGAGGGAGGGAGGATGTTCAGTGTGTGGCTCATTAACTCAGTAGATGTAATCAGGGGGATGGAGTGAGACATTTGGCCATCGATTAATGAGCAGCATGGGTAGTGCGGTGGGGAAGCCAAAGTGTACGTGCACTTACTGAACTCCCCTGTCAGCTCTGATGTAGCAGTCTGTGGATGATTATGTATACATATACATGTACAGATGCTAAGGAGATTAAATTGGAAATTGTGGAGTGTGGGAGTTCTGATGTAGCAATTTCAGTTAAAAAGTCATCATCCTTATGTCATGGTTTAAACATGCATGCTTTATTAACCCCATGCAAGGGTGGTGGTGGTGCCGTGTAGTCTTGTATTGTAAGACATTGTGATCGAAATCATGGCTTGTCACCAACTTCCACTGTAAGGGACTGTTCGTTATTTATATAAAGGGCCACCGGAGGAGTTTTGGGACCTTTAGTAAAAATAGACTTGACCCTCCCTTCGCCAGTGAAAAAATTTCTATGACCCTCCAAAATGATTGCGAAAAGACATACATGATTTAACCTCTGCATTCTCATCTTACGCATCACACTCCTCTGTTATGTTGTGGTGGCCATTTCAGTAGATTTACTCACTAACATTGTTGTGGAAACACAATAAGCATGGAAACTAAATGCATACTTCCTGCATTACTGCATTACTTCAAATACTAAGTTACTCCTCTAGTAAACCAGTATTCACATGAAATAAAACAATAAAACATTGAGACCATTCAACAAAGCACACTCGGTAATAAGAAATTCAACACTCGTTGCTATGGACTCGTCACTAGGCTTCCTCAGTCATTGTATATTTTAGCACATAGGTAAAGCTGCCGAAGCTGAACATTATCCAAAACTCCATTTCTCAAACGAGCGTCAATTTGGGAGCTTGCATGCTACCACTCCTTCCTTCTCAAATGCCTTGAAAAGGCTGTCGTTTGCACAATTTCACAAATAATCACCGGGACCGAAAGGATATTTGAATCGGTTATGGCTGCAGCCTGGAGACCTCCCGTCTCATGCCCTCCCGGATGTTCGACTTTTCAAAATAAAAGCCTGCGTCTGGTTCGCTATGTTTTCGTACTATGTTTTGGATGTTAAACAGTACGACAATTATTTTTTCAGCAGAAGTCTTAGTTACAACACGATGGAGCTAGCAAACCAGTTTTGTGTTTATATGTGCAAGCGGGATTTATTCAGTTTGGGAAATCCCGTGGTCTCTAAAGCTACAGCTCAAATTGTCTGGCTGACTAAACAGGGAGGGACCCATCTGCTAGTGATAGGGGCCGAGACTGAGAGAGCAACATGGAGCTACATGGATAAATATGCATCAAACAAGCCACTTTGAAATTTTGCTGTTCTCATGAATACAAAAGTTGGGCGACCCTCCCCCCTTGACTAAAAAAAATTGGATGACCTTCCCCTCAACAAAGAATAAAAAGACATGACCCTCCCCTATTTTCCTCCGGTGGTTCATTCCATAAATACAGAACAGTCCCTAAATAAACTGAATGAGCAGAGTTTCGAAGCAGAGTACTGCTGAGAGAAAGCTCTTTCCCAGTAAAAAGAATAGATATAAGTAAAATTTTTGAAAAAAAATGCAGTTTATATTTGGTCTTCAATGTTAAACATAAGAGCAGCAGGAGGAAAAAAGGCATTACCAGGGAAATACTGTAAACTGAAACTGTATACAATATTTGACATATATACAAATATGAGCATAGACAGCATAAAGATGAGAAAACTAAAGCATATGGTGTATTTGTATAGTACAGCATGCATCTCCACCACAGAGCAGCCATATGGGACACATTATGAGCCAACCGTGTGGTGTCGTCAAACTGACAGGACACAGTGATTTAACCCTGCTGGAAGTGGATGGATCCATGCTTACCTTCAAAGTCATCTGTCTCCCGGCTCTGTGAGAGTCTAAAAGCCCAGAGGGACACAGTACAGCATGTTGGCCATTCAAGTGCCTCTCAATTACTGCTTTTAATTTCCCTTCCACTGCTGGTCTGTCTCCATTAGCTGTGACATTTCTCAGAGATATAGAGCCGCTTTTGTAGTCATCACCACAGTCCCTGTCTGCTGCAGAGGTTTTGTTGAAATTCTGGGTGTTTGCATATCAAGGTGGAGACAAAACGGTGTAAGGGCTTGAAATGTTATCCAAACTGTGTGCCAATTTCCTTTAGCTTCTAAAAAAGTGCATTCTTCCTCAGATAGAGCTTAGATTGGACCCTAAAAATCAAGCCCGACCCTACCCGAGCCAGTGCACGTTGTGTCCGAGCCCAGCCAGGCCCGACACATTAACTGGAATTATGAGCCCGAGCCCGATTTAAACCCAACATTTTTTTAATACGTGGGCCGTTATAACTGACGTTCTCAACTACAATTCTGAGTTGTTCGAACTACAGAAATCTGTTTAGAATTATCTTAATGAATAATGCAACAAGGACGAATCATGTAAACTGCGCTGTTTGTTTATTCAGAATGGAATGGATCGCAAATGGATCCAAATGACGAAAAGTAAAAAAAAAAAAAACTCAACCCTAGCTCCCTCAGCCGAATAGTGTGGGTAACAGATCAAGGCAGCAACATAATCAAAGCCCTGGAACCATATAGGAGACTTTCTTGTCTCGATCACCTAATTAATACTGTCCTTCGCCATGCATGCTGACACACTGGCCGACAACAGTGCTGCAGATGGGGGAGACACGATGTAGCACAGTTTACCTCACACTCAAGTCAGTGCAGGACATATACCCAGTGCTACAGGAGAAGATGGAGAGGCATAGCTTTCTCCCCATCGAATAAGGCTAATAAAGTAATTAAAGAAACACAAATGCTTGATCAAGGGCCCGGCCCGGTTTGATCATAGCGGCGTAAAATATCAGGTCGGATCAGGTCCGGTTCGGGCTCGGGCTCGAGCAAAGAATCTAAACTCTATCCTCAGGCACATCTGTGGCTTCAAACTAAACCATTTGATTTACACCGAGATACAATTTGAAGACAAAAGTGTAATAGGCAAACACACTTTTCTTCATGCTGATTTTTTGTCACGAACAGTAATAAAGTTCGGACCGATAATGAGGACATTAAGTGTAATGATTGTGCGAGTGCATAACGGCTGTATTTCCAGACTTTGACATTTGATGATATATGCACAGTTTTAACGACAGATATTTAGTTGTTTATACTGTGTTCTGCCGTTATCTGATGGTAGGGTATTTGATGCTATCCTGTATTCCATGCAGTCGGGCCATCTCATCCTCCTGCGCTCCGTAGCGGACAATGTGATGGTGAGACAGCACCGATTAAATATTAAGAACAAATTTTTATTTAAGATTTGAGTTGGAGGTGTTTATGCAACAATTATCACTCAGTACAATCGCAAATAACACTGCTGGATTTAATCTTCATTGTAACGTGGATGATGATATGGAGTGAAAAGATTTGCGTGAGGCATCAATACTTGAAAATATTTCGAGTAATCGTTATTCCCACATTTACTTTCTGCAGTCTGACTTCAGTTCACCACCTCACCATTTGCATCGCCAATTCCTATTTTGTCTCCAAAATGTGTGTACGCATGGGTCAGAGTTCGCATGGATGACCGCACATTCTCCCGTCAGGTTTGTTTTTTATAAATCACAACCTTTGCGTGGGAAGTAGCATACACACATTTTCAGCCCCGTTTTGTGCGTACGCCACGTTAATAAATGAGACCCCTGGGCTTTCATACTTTGTACTTTGCTACCAGTGCAAGTGGTTTAAATTTAATTTAAATTCTTTAAAATGTGAATATACTTCTTGGTAAAATTATCACCTTAATTATCTAATTTAGAAAACTTCTGTGTAGTTTTTATATTTAAGACAGTAGGGTTGCTCCAGTGTTTCAAATCAGTTGAGGAGCCCCTGATGTGAACCTTGTTTTTTACTGTGTCATTGTACAGACATTGTACACACAGCAACACAGGATAACAGCATGGAGAGCTAAGTTTCACTTACCTATTTTTTCTCGAAATTGCTCAACATGCGAATAAAAAAGGCGATCAGATCAGTGCAATGTAAAGCAGCAGCAAATCCACCATGTTTCTTCACCCTTTTTTCTGCTTGCTGCTCTGATACTGTCAGCTCTGTTGCTGAATGCTAGCGAGATCAGCTAACTGATCTATCTGAAATAGAGAAGAGTCTGGTACCATTTGTTCTACTGCTATCCAGCAGTGTGATCACCACTTTGGCTGACAGAACTCAGGTGAGGTGCTCTGCAGTGCTTTGGGATTTACGATGACAAAGCATACTACTTATTTCTTTAAATCTGTTGTTGAGCATGTTAAATGCCACATTGTGAATCTTACATCTAAAACATGAGACTTGACATGTCTGCTATTTTAGACATTTAAAGCACTAGCCCAAACTGATGAATCATTTATCAGATTTTCAGTTCTGATTTGGGTACAGCCCTAAAGCATCACAGTTACTGTGACACAGGCAGTGGTCTGGATTACCAACTGGGCAAGGCGGTCAACTGCCAGGCTTCAGACCTTCAAAGCCTGATGAGCTTCATATTTAATGTCTTAATGGTAATATGATTTATTGCCACTTTGTTTGGGAAATGAGTTAGAGTTAATATTACCAAAGTACAATCTTATTGGCAAGATAGGGACTACTTTTTGTTATTTGTTAATTACATAAAAATAAACACAAATGGCATGTGGAGTTACCCAAGGGTCCATCCTGGGGCTTCTTCTGCTCAGAATCTACATGCATCCACAAGCTGAAATTATTCAAAACAACTAAATATCTATAATTTCGTAAATTAAAAACAGCTTTACATAACAACATCGCCAAGTGACTATGTTGCCATATATACACTTACTAATTGCATTGAATAAATCAGTGATTGATTGTGCCCCTAGTTAAACATAAACGGTGCCAAGGAAGACAGTGGTAATCCACATTTTAACATCCACAATAAGACAATTTCAAAATCAGCCTACTGTTACAGCAAGAATTAAAGGACTCTTAAGGGTTTAATCAGGGTTTGTGTTTAATCAAATTAGCACAGACAGAGGGTCGATATTCTGGTAGTTAATCTTGCCATGACCAAACCAAACCCTGTTTCTGCAGTCCTCTGACAACTTTGTCTCCTCTTTAATTTTTTTTTTTTTAATTTCACTTGTGGTTAATCTCACAAGAATATCTTTCCCTAACACGAAACATTCCATTGACATTTTAGGTATTTCGTTTTTCTCCCCTCCAAAGTACTGTACAAAGCTTACTACAGTACAGTAGGTCACAGCACAGTAGTAAAAAAAAAAGGTTGCAACCAAATAATAATGATGAATAAACAGTAATTCCAGATAATAGATTGGAAGGTGCTAGGTGAAGGAATAAGAATAATGAAGGTACATATTTTTCTATAATTTTTCATCATTCTTCTTTAGCATTTCTGAAATGGGGCAGTCATGATTTTGAAAACAACAAAAACACAAAAAGATTCCTTCCCAGTGGCTTTCTCTGGGTTCCTGGGACACTAAGTTTAGTTATATATATGCGTGCGCACACACACACACACACACACACACACACACACACACACACACACACACACACGCACTCACACACTCACACACACACACACACACACACACAAAAGAACAACATTTACAAATGTCTAAACACATGCAGTCATACACACAAAACTATCACATTAGGTTTAGTCAGGTTAGAGACTGCCATGTTTTTACTGCTTCCTGTTAGAGTACATGTATATCAGAAAGGCCTGTTTCTCCCTCTGCTCTCTTTCTCTCTCGCCTCTTGATTTACCCTCAGGCTGATTTGGCAGCAGAGTGACCAAATCTGTCCAATTAGGAGTCATCCATAACATGTTTGAGCCTTTTCTGACATTGCAATTTTCCACGCAAACAGGGAAGGAGACAAGTACAAGAAAGGATTATGGTTTCTTATTTGGCTTGTCAACATGGAGTATGGATATATATATATATATGAATGTATGTGTGTGTGTTTGTGTGTGTTTTGCTGCGTTGGTGGTTTGGTGGCAGTGGTCCACTCATTTTTTAATCTCTGTTAGGCACCGTGGTCACGCACAATCTATTCTGTTCTGTGCCCGGTGACACACTTGCACACAAGTACGCAAACAGTCACACACTCACACACATCGTATCTCTTCCGCTCAGCGCCATGCCATTTGGTGAGTGGTCACAGAGTGTAGACACAGGAGACAGCCAACTGTGTCCCTCATGTTTGGGGGTCACAGTCACTGAGTTATTGTACAACTACTGCTTACAAACTGCTGATAGGCACAGACAACAGGTGATGGGGTGTCTACACACAGCTGCTACTGATTGTTTGAATGCAGAAAGAAATTTAGTAACAGTTAATGAAGCTTAACTTTAAGGAAAACACCAAGCATAGAATTTCCATAAGGCAAGGAGACACCAAATTTTGTCATGTGCCAGAGCTAAGCACTCACCCTAATGCATCATGCTAACAATTAATAATACATGATGGGTGACAGTAGTGAATACATAGTTGCAGACAAAATAAACTAAATAAACATACTTAGCTTGTTATATAAATTAGTTGAATAACTGATATTCTGTTCCTGTAAAGTCAATATCAGGCAAAGAAGGCTGCATTTGCTGCATTTGCTGTGTTTATGTTTTATATCAGTTTGAATTAAACATCTTTTGGGATTAGGATTGTTGCACAATGCAAGCAATTTGAAGACATCGCCTTGGGCTGTGGTAATTGCAATGGGTATTTCCTGGCATTTTACAGACCAATGATTAATCGGAGGGAAAAAAAATAATAAAAGAAAATAGTTAGTTGCAGCCCTCGAGCCAACATGTTTTTATCAGCTTTACTTCAGTTGTTGCATCACAAGTGCATACAAATCAAACGAATAATTTTAACAATGATTCAACTAAATATTTTCTGCTTAAACGGTACCTCCGATGGCAACTGCATCATATCTGTTCCGTTTCCAGCAGAACAGACCAAAAGCAGAAAATGCTGAAAATCCATGTTATGTACTTCTTTACAAATTAAATAAATGTCAGACTGACTGACTGGCTGACATGTGATGTGCCTTCTTCTTGGAAAACAATTAGTTTTTAGAAATGTCTCATGATCTATTGTCTCTAGAAGAAAAGAAGAAAGAAAATCGCAACACTCAATACTATCGAATCGCAATACTTCTAGAATCGCAATAAATGAAAATCGCGATACAAATCGAATCGGCACCCATGTATCATGAACGAAAAGGATATTGTAGCTTAAGCATGTAATTTAAGCATGTTGACATTATTTTTTAGCTCAGTAATATCAAGCCTCATTGAGCTGCTCACACTGCTGTTGTTTAATGTGGTAGATGTCACAAACTGCAGTTGGCCTCAGTTGTCTTAGGGTGCTGCAAAAGCCTAAATCGTTGATATCTTGAATCCTGCGCAAATAAATCAAAAACTGCATGGCTAGATACTACTAGGGATAAGTATGAACATGGGCGCTTGGGGATTTAGGTAAACTGACACTTATACACAATAGTGTGTATTGCGTGGTCGGAAGGCATTTATTAGATGTGTATATTGGTATTTATTTGAGTGCTGCATTTACAATACTATGAATAATGGGCAATATTAGAAAATAGATAAGTATTTAGCAAATTATTACCCCAAGTATTCACCAATCTGACATCTACTTTATCATAACAAATGCAGTTACATCTAGCATATTGCTTAGGTTGTACACATTCATTGCAAAGTAATTCTTCATTAAAGATGTAATAATATGTAGACTGGGAACAGATACACAGACTTACCAATTCACTGTTAATTGTTTGTGTTAAATGCTCCAAGGCTGTAAATCACAAGAAAACAATCCTATTATGCCCGGGCCAAATGAAAAACAATTTGTTTGGATATTCACCTTTAAAATGCTGATAATGACTCTGAAATGATTAATGCTTGCAATTTAACTGCTGTGCCGAACAGAACGGCTCGCTGCTCCACAGAGAATGAGAACTGAGGGAGTGAAAGAAAAAGAAAAAAAAAATGTAGTGAAATAGCTTTAAATTGGAAATTTCCAATGGTGAGAACTGAAAGCAATTAACAGAATCAGAGGACAGTCTCTGCGGCTTCTTGAACTCTGATTAAATGTTCTGATTGCCAGAGAAATCACTCCCTAAGAGGGAGATCCATAGCTGCCTGTACTGTAAAGTGGCCTATTGGTAAATCCATAATGCACAGAGACAGAGGTGTTTTTAGACAAGCACTCTTAAGGACATTGTTAAACATCAAAGGGTAGTATTTCAAAGATGCTACAAGCTGCTAAACGGCTTCCAGGCTTTTCTCAGTGGATCCTCGACTGCTCCAGGCTGATGGGTTGCAGGCTCTTTTTTTTAGCCAGCAGTGTCTCTAGACAGGCATGATGCTAAGGTTACACATCCAAGATAGCAATGCATCTATCCGTCCAACTGTCTGTCTGTCTGTGTTTCAGGCAATCACAGTTGCAGTAGCTGCCGTCCCCTGGGTCTTCCACCTGAATGCATCCTTGAGTTAACAGTGGATACAGGCTGATGAAAATTTCATGACCCAGCAAATGTAGGAAATGGACAGTGGTGCGGTTTTAGTGACCAGGGATAGACATGATGGAGGGAGGAATGGGGAGAAAGAGGAGTAAAAGACTTGCCTGAAGAAAGACATATATACAGCAGAAAGGCCCAATTAAACATAGTTTATTTTCTTTCTCCAAGCAAGAAAGCTTTGAACCTTTCTTCTACATTCCCAATTGGTTTCACTGCATCTACTGGCTACTCTACAGTCCAGTATACCCACCACAGGATTATGATGCAACGCTTGCTTTCATATCTGTTAAAATTCATTGAGAGCAACAGGAAAGGCCATTACCACACTCAAACCCACATTCCTGGGAGTGCCCTGTGCATGCATTTGCTTGTTTAACTAAAAAGAAAAGCCTACTTTTCTTTAAAAAAAGCCTAATTTTCTTTTTGCTGTTAAAGTTTTCAGGGACTCACTTCAGTTGTGTAATGTACAACCTGGACTGTGGTCTGTTGTTTCCTGTGCTTTATTTATTTGTATCATTGTATGTGTTAAAGGTTTTTGCTTCATTTGTTTGCTGAGCTCTCTCACCTCCTATAGTGCAGCCATATTAAAGACTGCAAAATGTGTTAAAGGCTACCCCAGCTGTTAACTTCTGATCCATTTCTGCAACATCAAACATGGTCACGTAAAGAAACAAGAATGTGAGTCTTCTGATACTATAAACCAACCTTTCAAAGACATCAGAGGAAATGAATGGGCTTCCTGTGACTTATGTACTGTGTTGCCTCCGGCGTGAATGCACAGCAAGTTGAGTGGCATTTCCATTCCATTTCCATCTCAAAACAGAAAAAGGTTTGGGGCCATGGCGTTGCTGGCCATGCCACCACTTTTGTGTGTTTGTGTAATTTAAACAAATACTACAATCTAATAATTTGAGTTGAACTCGGCACAGATTTGAAATATGCATCCACCTCACTTCCAACTAAAGGCCTTTACTTACTTTCCCCACTACAACATTGACATTTCCGTTTTGTTGGCTATGTGGACTGGATGTTGACCTTTTCGGCAGACTACCACTGCTGATGGAATGGCTTTGGCTGTCATGGCTCCCATTAACCCATAGTCCCTGGCTTCATGGGGCCATGGCTCTGTTATGTCAAGATAAAGTAAAAGATCATTCAAAGGCTTGCACAGACCCTGCTTTACTTTTAATCAAACAAGCGTGCAGGGTTCAAACAGTGAGCGCGGACTTGCATGCAGGAGATTAGAGGTCGGAGAAAGAAGAATGAAGGGAGGTTACTGCAATCGGCATGAATGAGGGTGGTTAGGAAGAAGAGTGAAAGCATCTTGGCCGCTATGTTAATATGCTCAGCGGAGCGTTTATGAAAGGAAGAGATGGAGGTATAAGTCTGTGACATTTTCATTAATTTGTTGTCAGGTAGATCCTCTCCCCACCGCTGAGCTTGACATATAAGGCTGTTTTTTTCACACATTTCAAAGGAATTGCTCAACATAGAACAGCGGGGCTTGACTACATGAAGAAATAGGGTTGGAATGGGTGCAGAACTAGCGTGAAATAGATATGGATTACTCTATCATTTGCTAAAACCTTGCATTACCATGTAATCTCATTATTGTAAAGCAATTGAAATGGCTGCTCACTTGGTGTGTAATTATTATGTGAACTGAAAATAATCTGACCTGTGCAAAAACTGGATGTGGATATGATATTGAAAGCCACACTGTGTTTCAATGTAATTTCCCCTCAGTCTGCATAACATTGATCAACTTTGAATGTGGTCTTGGTTAAGTTTGCAAGTTAAATCAAGTGAAAGATTTTGCATTGATTCTGTATTTTACAAATGGTACTAATGGTAGTTTTTTGTGGTTCCATGGTATTATTTAATGGCTAGTAGGGAGATGATTAATTTAGTTTTAATTTTAGTTATTTTTTTATTTTTTGAATGTGACGTGACAAACAGATTTGAAGACTGCTGTCAACATTCTTGTTATTATTGTATTCTTGTGTGATTTGTAATGATGCATTTTGGTACGCTTGGATTTTCCCAGGTGTGAAACCAAACCAAACCAAGGGGAAATCGCTCCAACTTTACAAACTCATCAACTGATTCGGACCAAAGCAAACAAACTATAGGTGTGAAAACGCCCTTATACTGCAGGGCATAGTACATAGAGATGAGGACTTTGCTGTTTACAAATTGCTAGGCTTACTAAAATCAAACTAACTACCATTTCTTTTTCGGGGATTACTTTAGTCCTAAGCAACTTCCACTGAAAACTAGGATAGGGAGGTATGTCCAAGACTTGCTTGTACATATCAACCCCATCACTAATCGTTTAGGAATTCTAAGTGCGTTTAACTTCTTTCACCAAAGAGGATGCACACATGTATTGTAACACTAGGAAAACGATCAATTTTGTCAGACAATCCAGGCAGTCAGTAGGTATTTGTTTATGATTAGGTCAGCCAGCTAGTTTTGCAATATGGCAAGAAGAAAGCAATATGTAAGACACAAACAAAAGTCAATATGCAAGTATGGAACATTCATGCTGTAGTTGAAATTAGTATGTGCCTAAAGAACCTATTACACAGCAGATTACACATTTGATCTGATCAGTTTATGAATCAATGAACAATTAGATTGTTTATCCGTATATATTACAGAATCATGTGATTTCAAAAGTAGTTAAAGTTAGTGGAAAGTGAAGCAGTAATTGAAACCTTTCCAGCCTGTGTAGTATCCTTAGCCCACCAACACCAAAAAGAAAAGCTAGATCACTGCGTTTAATTACAAATGTAATTTGGTTTGAGGGCTTTTAAGTGCTTTCCTCTGTCTGTCTCTTTGCTCACTAATTGACAATGCTTCTACACCTTTGCACAATGTAATTGAAGCACCAAATTTATATTTTCCTGAATATTTATTTCACCACAGGAGTTCCAAATGGTTTCGTAGCAAGGTGATTGTGATATTAGGCCATTGTAAATACTGTACATGGGGAAATAGCACCGCTAAGTGCTGGCAATATTTTGCCTTATATGTTAAGCAAAAATACAGTTATTATTTTTTACTTCATATTGAAGAGCAGAAATCTTTGAATCAGGAAAATTGTAGTGTTCCTTCCCTTATTAAAGGTTAAGTATAAAAATGTATCTGTTGACCAAGATGTTTTCATCAAATATGTGAATGAAACTTTTTTTTTTTGGACTCTGACTTGGTACAGTTTATGCTAAGAAATTAGCAGTAGCATAGCATGTTGTTGTTCGCCACACCTATTTGCTCATAACACAAAAATCCCATTCTATTCCGTCTGTCCTTCCTGTTCTCTCCCAACACTTATCTTCATACAAAATGATGGCTCATTATTTCTCTTTTAAATGCAAAAGGGAGGATTCTGTCGAACACATTTCTCCTCCTTCCTCCCTCCCGTTGTCACTCGTTCTGTCTTTTCCCGTCCTTCACCTCCCCACCCCCCTCCTCCCCCATACATTTCATTAATCTTTATCCTTCATCATTCACTCATTCATGCCTCTCTCTACCACTATATGTCACTGCCATATTCGCACCATTCTGCCATTTTCCAACATTCTCTTCCTGTTGGGGATGTGTAAGTCAATTTTCACATGGTCGACTGTTTTCTAAATTGACATTCAGATATTTCTTTGGTGCTTTGGTGACGGACACTAGAGCGCCACTTCCTGTGCGGTTGGAATTGTTTAGCATTCATTTAGATGATGAATGCAGAGTGAGATTACATTGTCATGCTAGTTGGATCTTCCCTCTGATTCTTTTTGGAATTAGTTGTGTTGAAGTCATGGTTCCTTACACTTAATCAGACTGTAGTCTGCGGTGACAATATTTAGTTTGTTTGGGTTTTCCACATAAAAAGTAAAAAAAATATCACTTTAAAAAGGCTGTTAGCAAATCTACTCTTTCTCTCTGATTGAGAAATTCTGGATCACCCCTGCTTGTGCTAGGTTGGCCAGTGAATGAGCAGTGTGCATCAAGATGTGCAAAAACATCAGAGAGATTCAGCCATACACATTTGAGCCTCACGCCGGGTTCAGACAGGAGGTGGACGCACCGCCAAGCACCCCGAAGATCTGCCCGCTTTCTTTTGACATACATGTCAACCAATTTGGCTGTTGAGACAGGACGTGCCATGGCCGGAAGCTCTGCAGCAATACTTTCGTCGTCCTGAATCCGTCAGTCGGACCCAAAGTCAGATGACGAGTCTTTTGTCCAATATTGAAACTAAACTTGCAAAATACTAATACAAAGCTACACCTGGCTTCTCCTCTGATTACCCTCGTTTCGCCCAGTGCACTGGTTTCTACGTAGCATTATGTTAATTATATGGAGAGCTCCACCCTGCAAGTTGACAGGATTGGTTAATTATGTGACGTATGAAAGCCTGGCTGTCTGAATCCGTTTTCTTTTAGACTATCATTGGTACAGTGCAAATCCGCACTTTCAATTCAATTCATGGTGTTGACTCCTTAGTTGACTCATACTTTGTCTAGAAGAATATACAGTACAGGCCAAAAGTTTGTACACACCTTCCCATTCAGTGCGTTTCCTTTTTATTTTCATGACTATTTACATTGTAGATTCTCAAAACTATGAATGAACACATATGGAATTATGTACTTAACAAAAAAGTGTGAAATAACTGAAAAGATGTCTTATATTTTAGATTCTTCAAAGTAGCCACCCTTTGCTTTTTTATTAATAAGGGAAAAAATTCCACTAATTAACCCTGACAAAACACACCTGTGAAGTGAAAACCATTTCAGGTGACTACCTCATGAAGCTCATTGAGAGAACACCAAGGGTTTGCAGCGCTATCAAAAAAAGCAAAGGGTGGCTACTTTGAGGAATCTAAAATATAAGACATGTTTTCAGTTATTTCACACTTTTTTGTTAAGTACATAATTCCATATGTGTTCATTCATAGTTTTGATGCCTTCAGTGAGAATCTACAATGTAAATAGTCATGAAAATAAAGAAACACATTGAATGAGAAGGTGTGTCCAAACTTTTGGCATGTACTGTACATAACATCATATAGACAAGTTAACAAGGTTAAAAACTTGATTTTCATTACAGGGGGTCTTCAAACTGTGTCACGATCTTTCCTTATCCCTAACCAAGTGTTTTAGTTCCCTCAACTTAACTATTCCTTATTTGACACATTTCCCTTACCATCATGGTTGCCATCCACTTTAAAAAAAATGTTCTTGGTTGTAGCTAATCCGTTTTTAAGGATGGTTTTATATAACCATCCATCTATACATTTCTTGCTGCCTATCTTGGTTCGGGTTGCAGTAGCAGCAGGCTGAGCAGAGCTGACATCCGTCTCTTCAGCAATGTTCTACAGCTCTTCGTGGGGGATCCCAAGGCATTCCTAGGCCAGATTGGGTTTATAATCTCTCCAGCATGTTCTGGGTTTGCCGACTCCTTTTTTTTATTTATCAAGAAGCAGTTCTACTCCAAGCTCCTTCCATGGCTGAGCTCACCACCATTTCTTGGAGCTACCCTCCAATCCTGCCATCCTGTGAACAAAACTCACTTCAACTACTTTCCCCAATTTCTTTCTCCCTTGATCGTCCTTTTGTGGTCTCCATCCATTTTCCCTTCCCCTCCTATAAGACTCCATTGGCCCCCATATTAGTCATTTACTCCCTCTCCATCGCATCCATTTCTTTAATCATTTCCCTTTTAACTTTGCTTTCCTGCCAACCTTCCCTCTCTCCTCATTTGAATCCATCGTCATCTGTCAGCACTGTAAAATTCCCTCCTCCACTTCCCATCCTATTCTTCCTCCGCATTTTCTTCCCTTTTCCTCACTTCCCCCCTACCCCTTTCTCCCGGCAGGGGAGTGTAGCGTTGTCCTGTGGCAGAGAGGATGATTCATGATTGACTGGCAAGGGAGAAGGAGACATATTAATCAAGAGGCAGCAGTAGAGCTCTGCCATAATGCAAATGGAGTGTTAATTGAGTGCTGGATGGCTTTGAATAATGGCTCGGGCTTTTCACTTCAATCAATGCACATCACAACAATGGGCTGCCAGCGTGCTTTCACAATGTAGGATACATCCAATAATGCTATAATGCTTTTTTCACCTCTTTGTTTTACAATAACAGGGAAGGGTGGCTGTTTATGCCTGCATATTAGAGTGTAGATGTTAATAGAGAGAAATCACAGGTTACTGAATAGATTTGGGGTTATTCTCTGCATCTGTTTTGATATGCAAGTATGAAATAAGATTCCAAGATGAATGCAGCGAAATGGATAAGAATGATGATTGTGTTTATTCAGCATGAGACTAAATCAAGAGAAATTAGTTGCCAACACTTTGGCTGTTGTTGCTGAGAAAACACTGGCTGACTCCTCGATGTCAATGGTTTCTGTTGGTCATGAAACTGACAATGTTTATGTCACGCTTAAATTTTAAAGCTGCACTTATTATTTTATATTACAATGGATCAAATGATGATGTGAAAAGTGTGTCACTTTTAGTGACAAACCCACAGAGAATTATTACCTGCAGTTTTTCCTCAGGTCTGCAGAGATTTTTAGCTTTTTTAAGCTCATTGTTTTAGTTCCCCAGCTGGTAAAACTCCTTTATTATCAACCCTGTTTCCAGCTGCAACATGCAGCGGTTTTTATTGAAAAACCCTTGATAAACCCCTTTCCACAATACCTGCCCAGACCCAAATGACAGACAAAATCTACTAACTGGTGAAAATAGTTGAGCATTTACAAGCTAGATACTTTTTCAGGAGTTGGTGGACACCAAAACAGACTAACAATTAGACTTATTGTATTGGATTTACATTTGTCACATGGACAAAAGCTCTGTGTCTGCTTGATGTATAAATTTGGAAACTGTTTGTGAACACATTAGTCATATCAACTTTAATAGGTGATAACGTGTAAATGATTTAAGCCAATTCCACTGGCCCCCAAGTGGCCAATGAAATCAGTTACTGGTAGTGATGTCCAAATGAAGCTTTATAACCAATAAAAGGCTCAAGGAATGGCATTTCAGTGTGCTTTTAACCCTTTGTTGACAGAGAAGGAATTAAAAAATATCAAACATCAAAACATTTCACATGACCCAGTCCCTTAAAAGTGAAAGTACTTAGTTCCCCTTCCTTCTAGTAGCAGACTAAATATATGTTTCTTTCTATACACTAGTGTTGTCCCCTGAGCTGCCTAAAAGTGGCCAAAAATCAATTAATACAGCTTTAAGATTAAATTAACTGTGTTTCCCCTTCCATTTTGTGGGAAATTCCCCTTGTAATCGGTCTTTCTCGTTTGGCCACGTACAATGAAGGCACCGAGAGGTTGTGTCTCATCTCTCCAACTGCTGCTGGATATGCTATACGCTACTAGAACTTCCTGGTTAAGCTACTGCTCTGAGTGTGACTGCATATGCATCTGCCCAAACACACATGGACATGCATACATGCAAACCCAATTCACTCGATGTCAACAAACATCTGGCGTATCCTTTTCCACAGCACTATACCCCACCCCGTCCCTGCCAGCAGACTAATTGAGTCATTAGCATTCTCTCCAATAGAAATCGGAATGCAGGAACTAACTGGGCACCGTTAATGCCATCCAGCGCAACTCTTAATTACAAAGCATCAGGCTGCTAAATGAGCTCTGCTGGGGGACCCTGTGGGGAAAACAGATCGGCAAACACAGGGTCTCAGCCGCTACAGAGAGGTGCTTCATCGCCATTACACCGGAATCCACAGGATTAAGACAAACTCGGTGGTGAGAAGAGGCCTTGGAAGGCACGTTGAGCACTGCTGCCAGAAACTGTTTGAAAACCACTTTCTGCAACAGAGGAGTAAGGACAATGTGGGAAAAGGGAGTAATGTGGTCATGCTTATCATTATCATTATCATATACAAACAGATGCATTCACATACTTGCATTTGACTTGTTCTTTTATGTAGTACATTTGAACACAAACATTACTATTATGACATATCTGCTTATACTTTTATTTGAGTAATTTTCACAAGCATTTTGTTCTACGTGAGAGAAACTGGGGCATATCAAATATTTACTCCTGTTGAAATGATTTAACATGTGGGATAAGTTGGCCTAGCAAAGTAAAGAGTGACAACCAGACAGGGATTTCCAGGGTTCTGTAAAGTTTCCCCATCCGGCATCTAAAGCAGGAACACTGACTAATGACAACTGACCGAATATAAAAAGCCTAAAGAAGACAGCGGGTTTGAATACAGCAGCCAGCAAAAGATGAATGCAGAATAGTAGAATAAAAAAGGAGAAAAAGACATATACATATTGCCCAAGTAGAGGATCCATTTGTCTTGTCTGCATTTTGTACAACCACCTCTAATTACGTTCAATCTGCTTTGAAAGATTTAAGTTCAAACCACTAATCATACTGACTGGACTATGGAAAGATGTCAAGCAAAGCTACTAATCTATTGCCCTGCTGAGTTCTGCTTCATGTGTTCAAACCACTTTCACGACTTAGTTTTCAAATCAAGTATCAAACCTGCCTTCCTTTGAATTTGCTGTAAGACCCAAACCGTTATCAGTTTGCCGTTGTTTGGATGGGTTTTTGCTTAAAGTTTCTATATGAATACCATAGGACAGACAGACGTGGATCTTCCTTGCCAATTGGAATGCATTGGAACATCCTCCTCGTCAAGATAAAACCAGGTGTCAAGCGCACGGCTGTTGACATGTCTGACTGTATCATAATTAATTTATTATCAAACTATCTGTTCCAGAGACAAGTCCTCAGATTGTGTGATTGAATCGCTGCTGGACTGACACTGCATATTCCACTTCACCCCTCCCCCCTACCTCTCTGTCTCTCTCTCTCTCTCTCTCTCTCTCTCCATCTTTGTCTGGCTGGCTGACACTTTAAATAAATAACATGAATAATCCCATATAATTGACAGGATTAAATTAGCACATTAATAACCTGATGTTCCTCAAAAACTAATTCCATTAATTATCCTAAAATAAGATGTTTAATTTCCTTGTGCTTTAACAATCGTAATACCTTATATGCTAATGAGGTAAGGTTGGAAGGTAGAGATGAATTAGCGGAATAGCAGAATATCCATGTTAATAGGGAAATATTCATTAAATATCCCTTTTTAAAAGTGACTTGTTGAACATGACACAGTGATTTGACAATTTGTTTAACTGCTGTATTAAGCACATACTTAAAGTAGATATTTTAAAATGTATTTGTCCTTTTAGAAGAGTAATTTAATCCCACCCCCCCCCAAACATCTTGTTTTTACTGGTCTCCAGTGGTTTTCTCTTGACTATGGTAAAGTATAGGTGGATTTAAGGACCCTGTAACATCACTATTTGCTGTAGTTACAGGTTCAATAGAGCACACCTCTAACCTCACCCAAACCAAACAAAACACTGCTTTTCCGCCTAGTGTGAAATTACTTTTTAAAAGGATACATTGCCGATTTTAATCCAGCTCAGGGTCATGCTCCAGTGTGTTTAGATCATAGACTGTAAAAAAAAGTGGACGTAGCAGCAGTGATGTCACCCATTGTTTTTTTGGACTGCCGTTTGGATCTTCGAGTTTGTCAATTTGGCCGTCGCCATGTTGGTTTTTCAAAACCAGATGTGACGATTTTTGACCAATGGTCCAATGGCGCTGCGCTTAGCTAACCACTAAAGAAGTGAAGTTGCCCATTTTCAACCCATTATAATAATAATAATAATAATAACTTGTATTTATATAGCGCCTTTCAAGAAACCCAAGGACAAGTTGTAGGCTGTGGTGTTTCAGGAGGGTTTTATAATTATGTCCAGGGATGTAGCATTTCGGAGATCTGCAGGGAGGGTGTTCCAGAGGGATGGGGCTGCAACACTAAAGGCTCTGTCTCTGAAGGTACAGAGTCTGGTGTGAGGAATGGAGATCAGGCCAGCATCTGAGGACTGCAGGTTTCGGGGTGGGGTGTATGGATGGAGGATGGAGGAGGTCGGAGAGGTACTGTGGGGCCAGTGAATGGAGGGATTTGTAGGTGAGAAGGAGGATTTTATATTTTCATGCGGGACATAATTGGAAGCCGGTGAAGGTGGATGAGGGTTGGGGTGATGAGCTGCCAGGTCTTGGTGTGGATGAGGACCCTGGCAGAAGAGTTTTGGACATACTGGAGCCTGTCTAGGGTTTTGCTGGGGACCCCAGACATGACTTCATTGCAGTAGTCCAAATGGGAGGTTATGAAAGCATGAATGAGGGTTTCTGCCACAGAGTCAGAGAGTGATGGCTGGAGTCTGGAGATGTTTTGAGATGAAAAAAGGCTGATTTGGTGATGGATTTGATGTGAGTATGGAAAGAGAGAGTGGAGTCCAGGATTACACCAAGGTTGCAGACCTCAGAGGATGGGCAGATGGCGCACCCATCAACATCCAGGATGACATCTCCAACCTTCCGGAGCAGTGCCTTGGGGGCTATTACCAAGAGCTCTGTTTTATTGCTGTTCAGTTTGAGTAGGTTGGTTGGTTGTCATTACGAAATGAGTCATCCAGTGGAGACTTACCGCCAGGTAATCGCCGACTTCCGGATACATGTACGGCAGTACAGAAAATCTGCAAACTCTCTCGTAAGTTACCAGCTAACGCTAGCGGTAGCTTGGTAGCGACAAAAAATATTCCACTTAACTTTGATGAAGTGAAAACACACAGTGAGAGGGTCAAAGTTTAAGACGAATACATGAACAACACCCAAAAAAAAATGTACAGCTATTTTAATGTACACACTGCCATGGATATGGATTGCTAAACCTCTATCATGATTGACGGGATGTAGCCACACCCTTAAGCGTCCCGCTTTATCGACAACATAATTGGGACCATAATTTACAAAATGAACATGAATTATAGAAGAATTGAAAGTAGCAACTGAGACCATAAACTCTAAAACAAAACAAAAAATGTGTATTGAGGTAATAAACCAAGTAAGAAGTAGGATAATTTCCCCATAGATGTCTAGAGAAACTAGACTTGTAATCAATGTAATCGCCCCCTGCTGGAAATTAGATAGAATGCAGTTTTAAGGCAGTTCCGCATAGGCTTTACTTTTCAGGCCCGGAAGCTCCGTCCATTGTTTTTACAGTCTATGGTTTAGATGAACGGTGTTTGGCATCCGTCCATAGCGGCAGTCCACGGTGCTAGGAGAAGCCAAGGTCTGATGCGAAACCTCAGCAGACCTCTGCTGCTCTGCTCAGCTGGGAGCTCCGTGCGTTGCGGCCAAGGAGGGAAGCCACACACCATTTATCTGCATATTTTGCCCACACTATGATAGGGGTGGAATTTTCTAATATAATTATTTTTATTAGATTATATAATATAATAATTATATAATCTATTGATTTATTTTAACCCTGAATGCATTTCCTCAATCTTAACCGATTGAGAATGAATTAAGAAAAGTAGGTAAGTTAAGTTAGTCTTTACATATTTTGCTACGTTTACACCTCACATTCACATTACTCTGGCAGTTCATAGCCCCTAAAGCAGAGAAATATGGAAACACTTCTGACCCTGTTTTGGTTTGGAATCTCTGGGGTTGTGTTGCAGTCTCAACGTCTTTGGCAGACCTTTGGCACCACCAACACTGACTGAGAATGTTGAGATATGCGTTTTGGGCGTGTTAGTTTAAACAAAGATTTGTTCTTCTACTGGAGCTTAATCGCTTTTGGCTCAAAAATGGGGCGACGCCTGCAAGCTAGTTCAGGGAGGCAACTCGAGGTGCTGTATACACATACAGTATGACATGCTTCACACTCCATATAATTTACCAAACGCACCCCATCAATTTGGCGGTCTATTTAAGATGCTCGTCAATGGCACTGCTGCCCTGCTCCCGTATTGCAGACTGCTCTGTAAGCCCCACCCTCACCCCAGATTCCACCTGCAGGTTCCAGCCAGGGGGAAGCTAATTTATCATCACTCCCCAAAATCTCATGTAAACCCAATCTGCGGGGAGTAATGAGAGCCAAACACAATATTCTGCTGTTATAATGAACATTTCAATTGTGAGTTGTCTGACTGAACTCCGCTTAAAAAATAAAAAATAAACGTAGCAATGTAAATGTAGCCTTGGTTGCCTAACCTTAAACAGACTTGGTCGTTCAGACCAAAAACAGCACTTAGTTAAAAAAACAAAAAAACAGGGTACTAATAGACGTTTCAGACAATTAAATAAAAAGTCTAGTTTGAGTAAGAGATCCTTGAGTTGAAAAGCTTGCCACTGCACAGTAGTTAATAAGTTAACACTTTACTTGAAGTTTTCTACTTAAGAGTGACATGACACATGAACCCTAACCATAACCATAACTTGTCATGAAAAAACCGAATGACACTAAAAAAGCGTTTGTTATAAACATTTAGGACTTGTTTATAATGTTTTATGACACGTTCATGACAATGTCACGTCACACTTATGTAGAAAACTTCAAGTAAAGTGTAACCGTTAATAATGCTATCGGACAGGACAACTGTGGAATGTTCCCAGAGCAAAAATAATTATTTAACAATTTTCACAATTTTTAGGTAAATAGTAGAATTACCTCTTAACAATACAAACACATTTGCTAGGTGTATTTGCATGCATTTTATTAGTCAGCACAGTTGCATTGCCATAGTCTAACCAGAAAAGTCCAGCCAAGTTTTTGCAACTTTTACAAGGACATTACAGTTCCTGATATCCCATTGAAAAATTATATGGGAACGGAGATTATCAGGTTTATTAACCAATTCCTGAACATTGGCTAGCAATATGCTTGGCAGTGAACATCAGGGATCTCAGCTGGTGTTTAGTCCCTTCATACTTGTATCAATGCCTCCTCTGATGCAGAGATGGACATAGAGATGGTCTAGCTTTTCATTGAGTGGGGATTGTAGCTGAAGTTTATCTTTTCTACTTTTTCCCTGATGTTTTCTTTGATGTTTATATTTAAAGATCTCGACCAGCCAGTAGCAGAATCAGCAAGAGGAGAGTTCACAGTGGTGGGTTGATTTTATTATCCTCATTAGTGTCTCATGGTCGTATGTTACTATCTTGTCCAAAAAATACAGCATACATTGTAGAAACAATTAAAGTAGCATACATTTAGCATAATTGTTTAGGGAGTTGACAGGGAGGAAGCTGGACAGGTCCGCGCCTTCGAGAAGGCTAATAAAATAATATGTATTACAGTATGCCCTATTTTTGTATGTATTTTTGTCTTAAATAAAAAAACAAAGGAAAAAAATATGTCTAGAAACATAGCACATTTATTAAAACATTGACAGTAAGTAAGTAAGTATTAGAAATGATCAAACTAGTAGTTACACTACATTTTCTAACCTTTCTGGGCTTGTGGCAGATTATTGTAGTGTGTGTGTGTTTGTGCGGGTGTATCATATCTAACCTAAGGTAAGGATAATTGATTTCTGAAATGCAGCAATAATTACATTCTATGAGAACAAATGGATTTAAAAGATGGACGGGCATTGTGGATCGGTCAGAATGTACAGAAAAACAACTGCAAACCATTTTTTAACAGCTGTGACAATCAAGGTTCAGCAGTGTGAAACCAAGCGTCTGACTAATCGACATGCTGCAAGGGTTAAGATTTGCCACGTTATTTGAGGACTATGGGAGGTTATGAAATCATCTGTTATCTAACCTCTACAGGGGACAGCTGCATGATGGAACATAGAGCTCCCCAGAGTTTCATAGGGTTAGCTGACCACAGATAAGGTCCCCTAGGACACAACAATGGCTGCACTGCAAAAAATGCAACATCAGGTTTCACCACATATTTAGCACCGACTCCAATTATTGATTAAAAATACCTCACATTTTAAAATCGAAGAAGATTCTTTGTTGTGAATTCAAAATACCTTTACTCATTCTTGACAATGTAAAAACTTGGAATTTCCCAAGAAGTTTAAAATGAAGTCCATACTTAGGGGCAAACCGGGATGATTGAAACGGGGGACAAATGAAACATTCATGCAACGACCATAGACAGACATCATTTAGACAAAACAAAGAACATATTAACCTCCGTTGCTCAGCCAAATACCTTCTTGTTACTTCCTTTTATCACAGAGTTACAGGCGATAAACAATTTTTGATAGTCAAAAGTAAACGTCATTAGCGGATTATTTTTTTTGATTATTAAAGTGCGAGAGTTTTTTTCATCTAAAGGTTCGATGTCATCCTTATTCAGTAGACCATTTAGTGCTCTCTCCAATCCCAGACTTTCACATTGCATGTTTGTTTGCAATGGATACAAAACAGCCTATAATGCTAAATGTCTATGGCGGGACGAATGAAACAGCTGTAGTAAATCAGTAAATCCCAAGTATTCTAAGCAATTTCACACATATCTGTGTTTAGCAGCAACAACAACAGCAGAGAGCAGAAGCCAGCAGGCAAGTGTTATTTACATAAACTTCTGGTGTACTTACAAACTTTACAATCCATCGTTTTATGAGTTCATAACCTATATATACTACTGTAGACGTTTGGTATCATTTCAGGCATTATTAGTGGGGTAATGTTAAGAGACACTTCGGATACATTAGCCTCTGCGCTAAGCTATTCAACTGATAACGCTACACTACGCTAACTCTCCCAATGTTCGACCCAGGCGAAAAAAGCTTCTGGGGGGTTGTTTGGCTCGAGGTCATGGTGCAAAGGACCCTAGGGTGAAATTACTCCGAACCATCACTTTAACTATCTGAAACGCAAGTATGAAACACAAAACGCAAGTAGCTTTGTGGGCTGATCTCGGCCGCTGTTGCTATTTTACTGGTGGGATAAATGACTCTTGCGCCCGACGCAAATCTAAAATGGGTTGGTCTGAAGTAGCTAGGTGTGGTTTGGGCGTAACGTGCAATAAACCAATCAGAGCGTCATCTCACATTCCCTTTAAGAGCAGGGCGCTTGTTCCATGGCGGATTGCTATTATGACGGCGAATATTTCCTCATTTATGTCATCAACATATCCATGATTCATGGAAATGTTGTGTAAAACGCAACAAGCCACAAAGAATGCTGCGACTTTTTGAGGACTGTACCGTAAAGTGCCTCCTGACCTATCCAAACACCTGAAGTGCATTTTCAGTAACATTTTCCTTTGTAATTATGTATGGTTTGCAAAAATGGGAACTGCTGCATCCATTTAGATGAGAGAAGTGTATGCGCGTTGTGCACACGCTACATTATGGCCAAACATGCGCCCCTAAAATAGCATCTGAATAACGCGCTACTGACTTTAGACTAGCGCCACTGACTTTAGACCAGGTTTTTCCTGGTCAGTGGCGGAATTGTTTTCTGAAACTGCAGAATAGCACAAAGTAACGTTTACGCGGAACACGCCTCCTCTTTTCGCTGAACCGCCCCCAGGAGCGCAAATACATTCCCTAATTTACCGACGTGCGTCTGTGGAGGGAAAAGTCCGCTGTGCGTCGGGTACAAAATAGGAATGATACATGCGTCGGTGTACAAAGGCAATTGCGCTGAGTGCAAGATAGGGCCCTAGATGTGAGATGGTTGTCTTTAGATGTGAGATGGTGTCAGACTTTAGTCTTTTCAAATTCTATTCAAAGTCTTCTAGTGTATAGTAGACATTAGCAGAAAGCACTTGCTGCTTTAACACCATGTACATTCCACAATTTGTCTTCATTGGAAGACTTTACAATTTCCTTCACAGTATGATTTCCCTGTGGGTGCTACCCAAAATTGGCACCTATCCGTAAAGGATATGGTACGATGTAATGGTTAAATTGACCCGAACACATTTAATTATCTACTGTGATATGTCAATGTCAAACTGCTGCCTGTTGCTAGTCATGTCTCCTTGACGTAATCCTTTCATGGACGGAAATTGTAATTTCTCACTATTTGTGCATGAAGCACATTATTAGCAGTTTTAGAAATCACGCTCTCATGTCCCAAATTTTGGAGGGATTAGACCTGATAGAGAACAATCTAAGCCTGTTAAATCTAAAGAGAAAGTGGCTTCATAATCTTGTCTTTTTTTGAGTTTTGCTGCATGGTAACCTCAGTGAAACCTTCAAGGGCCCAAGGGTCTACAGGAAATGGAAGACAGAGGTACTTGATTGTGTTCTCCAGTTAGCTGTAGAGTGCAAATAGTGGAGGAAGGGGTAATAGAAGGCGGTTCATTAGATACTTATCCAGTTCCTCCCAGAGGGCCAGGAGAAGGCTGGAGGGAATAGGCTTCATGCTGGCCAGAGAAATTAGACAGAGGATTTGCTGCAGGCTTTGGCTTCTCTGGAGGGGTCCTTCCTCATCATACACTTGAGACAGGCAGGCTCACTTGCTAACACCACTTTAATACTCTTTAATAGTTGAGAATATTACCAAGCAGAGGGACTTCAATTTCTACCTCGATAAGGAACAAGAAAATCATTTTGTGTTAGAAAGCTATCTGTGCATATTCAAGAAAGTTAATTTAGTAAGTTATTTAGGAATTTTTTTTCTCAATTTTCTTTCTTCACGTTTCAAAGTCCATACAAACCTAAAAATGAACATTTTAAAATTATAATTTAGTAAAATTTTTTCTTTAATTTAGGAATGTTTTCTTACACATGTCAAGTCCAGTCACTTAGACAAGTGATTCATGGTACTTGAAGCAGTTGAGGCACAAGTGGACCTTGCAGACCCTGCAAACCACATTTGACCTAAAAAAATAAAGAGCCGAGAAGACAGCCGCTGCAAAAGAAAAGTACCTTTTTGAGTCAATATAAAGCCCAGTCTGAGTTATTTGTGAAGGAAAACAATAAGTGCACTTATTTCAGCAGAAATAAGGCTAACGGTAAAAATAAACACCAATACAAGCCATTTAAGTATAAAACAAATATATATATTGTCATAAAACTGACCATAATCACATATATATTACATATAAGTTTTCCACTGGATCACTATAAAATGTTATGCAAACCTGTGGCAACATCCAATGCACTATAAAGTACTATTAATCCATGTTATAATGTATTATTTGTTAAAAAAACACAACCTAAGTAGGCTTACTAGACGTAATAATAATAGACTAGATTAATAGACTGTCACTCGCGCTAGTCTTACGTGACCAGGGTGTATGATCAAATATGGTTTCACCATTTTTAAAGCCACAGGTTTAACAAATTTATAGAAATCCTATGCAAACAACACATATCTCAACATGTAACACAACTATTCAAGCAGATTATGTGTGAGTTTTATCAACTTACCATGGTTAGTTTCGAAGTTGTGAATGTATAAGTGGGCGTAGTAGACGAGCGTATTTCCTTACTTTCCAAAATCATGAACGTCACTGAAGTTTGAAAGGCACGGGCAACTCCTGTACAGGTACAGGTGCACAAACAGCCAGACAAACAGACTTAAAAACAGTTTCTGTGTATGGTTCCATGTACAATGACAAAAAAACTATCTATCTATAGATCGATCGATCGATCGATTGATCTGTCTATCTATCAATCTTTCTATCTATCTATCTATCTATGTTATGCCATGTGTGTGGGGGGAGTGGGCATCCCCAAGGAACACCATATGCTTGCACAGAGATGTAAATATAAGAGAAAATGAAAACTCTAGGACGTCATATTGATTACACAAATGATTGAAAATACCCTGTTCTCTCTGCTTAAATTCTATGACATGAATTTTACCCTTTTACCCATCCATCCATCCAACATCCATATTTTCTATTTACAATTAAGTAATGCAGTGCATTGCTTCATTGTGAATAGAAAATATGTACACATCCTGGTAAATATGCATCTTACAAAGTAAATCACATCTGTGTATTTCCTTGTAATAAGGCTGGAAAACAGTCCCTGCATTTCTTGTAGATTTCACGCATGGCATTGTAATTGCCTGTTCCACTGAGGTTCTGCATCAAGAGATCTTTGAAGAATAATTCAATCATATTAAGACACACCAGAGTCTTTTTAACACCCTATTGGCATTTGAAGTTACGGTAGATTATCCATGCTGGACTTATTTAAATAATGAAACATTAAAAAAACCTATTGAGATAAACCTAAAAAATCAATTAGGTTTATTAAATGTTTTCCAGCCACATGTGATTTTTTATTGAATCCTGTTAGGAGAACGCACTGGATTCATCAAATGAAATGAAATAATAAAATACATTGTGTTAAAATGTACAGTACTTGATAATGTAATATTATTATGAATAACAATCTTGATAATTATCTTGCCAAGACATTTGTTAATGATTCAATCCCATACATGATGTAAATTCTGTTTTAAAGAATGGCAATATTAGTATAATATTAGTAACATTGGACTTTAATTCTTCATTTATTGATCTGGTGGCCAGAAACTCGAAATTAATGCTAGTGTTGCTCTGTGTCTGCTGGATGTGTAAATGGGAAATGGCTTGCTAATGTCTGACACATCATGTCAAAAGAAATTAATACAGGTTTAATGTTTCAATAATAAATCTCTGTTCGCCCTGTCTCCCAATGTTAAAGTCCACCTGCACTCAAAAATGTGTTTTCTTATGTTCATGTCACCTAAAATGTCAGACCTTGACTATTCTCAGTTAGATCAGTGCAAAGTTTGTCATAAGAGAGGTGTTTTCACATTCTTCTGCTGAAGGGAGCGATGTCTATGCACTTCACTTAAATCTAATCTAAGATTTAAATATATCCTGGGCAAGTTTGATTATGTATGTCACTAATCTGTAAACCAATGTCTGTTTAATATGCAAAAGCCAGCAAGGAAAGTTGAAACCACCAGTGCATAGCAAACTGTCAGTCCAAGCGAAAACATACTTCATCACTGTCAGGCACTGCCAGTTACAAGCTAACAAAAAAATAAAAGATGCTAACTACACTTATGTGTAGTTACGTCTGCTATAGGCTACGCCGATTTTGGTGCACAAAAAACTCCTCTTTTGAGCCCGGATCTGACTGACCCCTGGTTCAGACAGGAGGACACTGAAACAATTGTTGCAGATCGCAAGCTTGCAGAGCTTTCCAAGCCAGCTGCCTGCCCATGGAGCTCCTCGAATGGGTTGGGAGGGCTCTGTGATGCTTCAGTTATACTCGTGCGTGACACCGGCCTCTGTAGATGCCATATGCTATGTATACGCCCATGCAACAAGCATGCTCAACGCATTGATCGTTGCTGTATTATCCGAAACACCAGGGGGCGTACAAACAAAATAATCTGTGGATAAGCAAGAAGTAGTAGAGAACAAATAGACAGCGGAAGGAAAGGAAAGCTGGCTGCCTGGCAACAATAGTAAACACCGACGTACCAGCAAACATTGCATTTATCTACTCTAAGTATTAATGTGACTGTCGTTTATCTCCAAATGGAAATTGCTGTCTACCTCGTACACTGTTAAGAACACGCTTTCTGGCTGGCTGTTGTTTAGCTTTGACAAAGCGGTCTCACACTCTCCAGCAAAATGCTTCTTCTTTCCCCAGTGTGGTGTCTCTCTCTGACCACATATTTAATGCCATTTGACTCCCTGTAGTCTGTACATGAAGAATCATACCGATGTTTGTAGAGTTTAGCCTCGGCCAGTTTTCCCAGCCCGTTGAACTTACAGTGCAGCGTGCGCCGAGTTACAAAAATTCACAGGTGCGTGACACCTTCGACAACTTACGGAGCCTTTGCGCTGGAAATGTCAGACATTTTGATGTAACTTTATGGCTTGCGCACCTCGCGCCGGGAACACCATGGCGACCAAACACCAAGTGTAGGACAGCTGTCCGCCAGCGAGGTTCCTCAAGATGGCTGTCCCGCTGCCTCCTGGCTGAACCCGACAAGAGGCTCAAATATGTAGGCCTATAGCTAGTCTATATCAATGACGATTCATTGATGGGATAGTTCCAGTGAAGGAAAATTGGGATCGTGCAACAAGGCAGGTCTGCTTTGTTCGTTCGGGTATGGTTGTAAAGATTTACAAACAATGTGTTCATGACATTTACAATCTAACTGGGAAGTTTTCCAGCTAATTTAAATAGCTCACATTACTGTATTGTGTGAACAGTTAATTTAATTTTGTATGTGGCGTATTCTATTGCGGGATGCAAATGTTAAACCAAAACAAGATCCTTCCCTGGACTATTTTGAAGAGCAATGCTTGCTGCATCCAGAGCTTAGCACCATTCAAGATGATTGTGATTGGTTTAAAGAAACAACCCCTGACCGTTTATTCTCCTATACAGGAATGTTGTGTGGAATAGCCAGACCTTCCTCCGCAGCGCTGTGGAGTGGCAATACAAGACTAGTTTATAGCTCTCGCCGATAATTCAAGCCATCTTGATTAGCTGCTCTTATCAAACTAGCGCTGTGGAGATAGGTCTGGCAATGCGAGACTACTGGTCAACCTTAGATAGATGCTAGAATTTAGTCACGGAACAACCCTCAACCAAGTGCGAGCAGCTGTAGTGGCCATTCTGGATCCATTTCTCACTGAGGGAGAAAGAGTAGATTGTGCTTCCAGTCCCTTTTCATAGTTTTCTTTTTACTTTTTATGTGGGAAAACCCTGTTAAACTAAATATTAATCATAACAGAGTATTTTTAACATACTTTAAAATGTGTCTGGAGGAAGTTAACGAAAGTGAAAAATAATTAGTGTACCGCCCAATGATTCGAATCCGCTCCAAAATGTAATGGGTTCTTCCATGGCCCATATTACGCCCTTCCATCAAGCTTCATGAAAATTGGGCCAGTAGTTTTTCATTTAATTAGTATTTTTTTAATTGGTACATTGTTAGAGAACACCCTTCTTACCGACCGTGAAACGTTTTAGTTTAGTTAAGTAGATCTAAGTGGTTACAAAGCTGCCTTTGGCTTGTTCTCAAAGATGAACACACCTGTTTGCTCACACACCAAGCATATTCTCATTTCCTTGTGTCACTATGGCAACAGCCAGTGACAAAAAAGGTAGGTGATTGTGAGTGTCCTTATCAGCTAAGTGAGTTATAACAGCAGACGGCTCCACCATCTGCAGCATACTCCTTTTACATAGCATTTACCACACGCACCAAACTGAGTGAAGCAGCGCTTATCCAGGTGCGTAGGTAAACCATTGAACACCACTTATCTATGACGAACGGAAACACTCATTGTACACACCACCTGTTGCTAGTTTGCCTGTCAAATGGTTTTGTGAAGTCTTCAGACCAAATGCTGGGAGAGAAAAAGCAACAATTGATTATCTTTATGAAGTAAAAGTAACAGTAACTCGTAACATTTTGGCAGTAGAGTTTAGGTGGTTTTTCTGTGTAGCTTGGTTTCTGTAGGACAAATGCATTTTGTCACATGCAACGAGTATGTGTATTCATCCCTACAGTAATTGGTTGTATTTCTGTAATCTCACCTTAACTCTTGTGTTGTCTTCTCGTCGACCATGCAACTTTTTGTTTTTCTGGGTCAACATTTAAAATGAAAACTTTTTGGTAGTCCTTTTCGACACTTTTGTTGCTTTTCCCGACTGTTTTGTCACTTTTTCTGATGTTTTTGTTGATTTTTTTTGTTGTAAAATGGAATTAAACACCTAAATTCAATGAAAGTAGTGAACTGATCATTTATTTTTACTTGTGAAGAGCGTTGTATGGAACCATCCACGTAATTTTTTTTTTTGACAATTTGGTTGAAAGAAACCCAAATTTCTGATATAGAAATGTTTTGAAAATGGGTCAAGTCACCCTTGTCGGTTACTCTTTGAATATTATTATCAATTTGACATGTTATCTAGGAATGATAAAATTGTACCTGCCATAACCATACCTGTAGTATTGCGAGAACCCCTGAGATCCCACAATGTCAATGAGGGGGAATATGGTTCCTACGAGGACATTGATACACACAACACAGGGGAGGGACAAACCATTTCTCTTGGTGCTCTGTGGGCTCTCTTCATACTCTCTTCATACTCTCTCCATTGAAAATGACCTTTAAGCAAAGTTTTTTGCCAATGAGGTTTTATCACAGCTCCTCGACAGGGAAAGTGACATAGAGGAGAATGTGTCTGAGAGTGAGGCATGTTGAGCAGGACCCTGTTGATGAGGCATCCTCTGATGAGAATGAGACCAGGGTTGGCCCTCCTGTTGTCTCAACTAGTCTCACATTGCCAGACCTTCCTCCACAGCGCTGCAAAGGAGGGTCTGGCTAGTCCACACAGCATTCCGGAATTTATTTATTTATTTAATTAGTTTATTTGTCAGGGACAATGTACAAAATACATTAATCTTACGAAAAGATGTTTTGTACCAGAGTTAGCTAATGCTAGTTTCCATCTGCAGTCCCCGGGCAGGTGCACACAATATTAAAACAATATATTACAAATAACTGTCAAATACATGCTAACAAATACATGCAAGATTACACTAATCAGATGTTTAAAATAAAAAAACTAATCAAAAAACCATCACAGCCTAAAATATATACAACATAGTCAAAAACATTTACTTCAATATTACATTTTTAAACTTTTAAGTGTGCTGATGCTCACACAGCTGGTTATCGAGGATGTATTTCTTTAAGTTTTGAGAGAAATTGAGAGAATGGGGCGAGAAACGTGCTCTGGTTTATTGGCATGTCTTTAAACCAATCCCAATCGCAATGGGTGGCGCTAAGCACCAGACAGAGCCACAGTGCCTCTGCAAAATAGCCTCGGGAAGGAACTTGTTTTGGTGGACGTTCAAAAGTTGTTTTAGTCGTGCAACAGAAAACTCAGATCGGACAGATAGTCTAGCTAGCTGTCTGGATTTACCCTGCAGAGATCTGAGGAGCAGTTAACCATAGTCCTCATAAATCCACCAGAGTGTAAAATTCCAACACAAAGAAAGCAGAAGGTAACGGACATCCGGCCTGGATATAGATCTCTCAACCACCAGCAGATTATGTTCTATCTTAAGGCCTTTTTATAGTTGTGTGTAGAATCGACGGCGTAGGGTCCGGCGTAGACGCAAACGCCTCTGCGTCTACGCCGGACCCTACTGCGTCTATGCCGGACCCTAATGCGTCTATGCCGGACCAGACGCCTCTGCGTCTACGCCGGACCCTACGCCGTAGTCTGACGTGCACCTCTCGAAAAATGTAACTACACGTCGTGGCGACGCACGTCGCTCGGCCGTGGCTTGGTAGCGTTGCATTTCCCCCGACTCATTTCCTGGTTCTCCTTCTCCATAAACAACAGGAAATCAAGGAGAGGGTTAACTTTTCCTGCTACAGATTTCCCACCGTGGTCAGAAAGAACAGGGGAGACACTTTGTTTCTCTCACTATGACTCTAGAGTCGGTACTCGCTCTGAAGCTAATCGCCGTCACTCTCTCACTTCTCCCTCTACCACACACTCCCCACTCACACACACATGCCGGCTCGACGCACACACCAGCGCACAAGTATAAACATCAGGCCACTTACGTAGGCTACGGCGAAAGCTCTGCGTGGAGCCTCCGCGGAACTGTAAAACAAGCTTTAGCCTCCAGAGGACACAAACATAACAGAATGAAATGAATGACACAAAATAACACAGACAGGTAGCACAGACAAAGTGGCACTGATGGGTTTTATCTGGGTGTTTTGCAGGCACCAGGCTTTTGCCATAGTGATCTCCCTTGCACCTTAGGGTCCTGTCCCTGCGTCCAGAGGGCAGAATGGTGAAATGGCGGTTGAGTGGCTGTCCTGTGCTATTGTGGATGCGAAGCGTGTCATGGCATTACAGTTGAGCTCTGGGAGTGTGGGTGTGGATAGACGATTGTTGTGTAAGCGTGTAACCAACGCAATGTTGGTTACACGTTGGTGACTTCTGTTTCTTTGCACTGAGCCAGTTGCTCAAACAGAAAAGCATGTTTACATTTTTCTGAAAACAGCACCTCACTTTTTCTGAACAACAGGCCCAGACAGTGAAAATAACATCTCACATTTTACCATTACAAAGTTTTTTTTTGTTTACTTAGAAAATAAAGAAAAATATAATAGATCTCCTTATTGTTTTTTATTGAATATTGGATTATTGCTGAAATTACCACACAAGATCATTTTAGTATGAAAGAAAAAAGAAAAAAGAAACTGGGAAAGCGTGATGTCCTTGAGATATACAGTTACAGCAAGAGAAGAGCACGGGAAAAAAAGATTGTGAAATGACAGAGGCGCCAAAATAAAAGCGTAAAGACATGGACTGTCAATTTGTTGACATTAACCAGGCATTCCAACATTGTAAGGGGAAAGCCAGGGTTCCCGGCTCCGTATTCTGCAATAATCAGTGCTGCTATTTTGTGTGGGAGATGCGACATTGTCTGCTCGAGGCACTGAAACCCAGCCTGCGTCTCCTCTCCCGCTATGCTTCATGGTCTCATGCTGCGTTGCTTCTCAGCTGGGCTTTTCAGCATCAAAATCCCATCATTTCTACTCCTAATCCTCATTCAGTCAGCAAATGCTGCTCTTTCCATAAGGCAAATGGAATCAGCTGCAGCCATCTCTCCTAGCCTCTAACCACACCCTCTTTTATTATGAATCCATTACAAAGGGTTATGCACAAATGGCATTTATCAAAGTACCGCATAAGATGTTCACCGCCGATGTATAAAACAAAGTGGTGCAAACAGAAGCATGACAAGAATGGAGTGGAACACAGCCACAAAATATCTCAAAAAGCAAAGCAATGCCAGCATATATAACATCCAGCTTTTCATTTTTTTTTTTTTTATTTATTTATAAAAGGGGTATTTTTCTATGCAGTTGAATAACGGCAGCTGTAAGCATATAGGCGTGGAAACTCCACTTGCAAGCTGTTCTTATCACAATTTGCTGTTCCATCTCACTATCCTCAGATCAAAATCTGTTCTCCAGAATTTAGCATGCTTTTATGGTCCTGTTAAAGCCTTTATCCTACCCTGTCCTTTACTCTGATCTTCCTTTTTCTCCTCCACTCTCATTTGCTCTCCCCTGCTGTGCTTTCAATGTATGTGGAGAGGTATGTGCTTTCTATGACCTGGTTGGAACAAGGCAGAGTATACAGCCTAGCAGTAGCAAAGCAATTTAGTTATCTCTGCCTGACTTGACCCCTTTTTGTGGAAAGCAGATTGCCTCTAAAAGTGCATTTTGAGGGCAAATCCAGGGTCCTGTTTCATGCACAGGTAGATATGCCGTTTCCTCCCCATCAATGCCATGTCAAGGTGTTAGGTTGAGAAGCCCCGCAGGATTTTCTTGCAAATACAGAAGGCTTTTCAGAAATATGTTTTGGACGTGGGCTTAGTGCTAACAAGAATGGCAACCAGTGCGTGATCCATATTGAACCTGTGCAAATCCAAAATAGGTCCTTCATTTTCCTTGTGCATCCACAGGATTAGAAAATGTCAGGTGTGGGGTGTTGTGAGAGAAGATGATTCACTGCCAATAGTCCAGGCTGCTTGTAACAGATGGAGCCGTTTTGTAACTTTTTATACGGTACTTGTGTACTTTTACCATTTAAATTGCATTTGTGAATAGAAGGAGAAGGTCATTGATATTATGGCAGCAGGTTAGAGATTTAGGTTTTCTTACAAAGGCATGTAATGGTACGAGTGAATCGCTGCTTCCCACAAGCCATCTTGCTTTGAATCTGCAATAAAGCCTACTTTTACTGTAGGTTAAGAGCCCAATAGAGAAATCGGTGGTGGGTTATTACAAATATTTATTTTGTTATATATGTGCATCATTCCTGAGTCTGTAATTGTATGTTTTGAGCACAGAGAACTATATTTTGCAATCACATTATATTGCATTTTGAGCAAACAGATATTAAAAGAATAATTTCGTTTGAGCAAATTTAAACCTATCCGTGCTCTATAAATGTATTGGCATGTTTGCTATTATCCATATTAACGTGCAATAATAACCTCTCTCATGCAGTTTACTCGTGCCAAAAAACTCAAAAACTCTTTCTCTGCGCTCCGGTAGACGCTGCTGCGCTCCGGTCATGTCTCCCTCACTCTCAACCTCTTCACTCTGTACACGCTCAACTCTTGACACACTCGCTCAAATTTGCAACAGTGTTACAAGTGTGCCACAAAACCAACCAATCGGAGAATTAAAGGTCAATTCTGATTGGCTATCCGTCTCCAATTAGATCACAAGTAGCAGGAAACATATCTACAGAGAAAATTTGACACAACACCTGCAGTGATTCCCCAGCAAGGGTTACTTTTTGCTGTTGCAAGGGGTTAACTAATCAAATTCATAATTGAAATTATGATTTATTTAAAACAATATATCAGCTTTAACAGCTCAACACAGATGTTTAAACATATAGCGAAGTAATCAATGGTAGGAATAAATATCTAAAAGTAGGCCTACTGACTTAACTGTTGAAACATTAACCACATTTAAGTAGTAGGTCTAGCTAGTAACCTAAATGTTTACAGTTCAATTGCATGTATATAAATGTAAGAATATTCACTTCAATATAATAGTGTGAACTATTATTTCTGTTCTGCTTCCTATTATCTGAAAACTGTGTACAGCAAAAGACATGCCCTCCGCTGGAATTGCTGGAATTGCCCCTGATCAAACTACCAGCCTTGCAAGAATCATGTGGCTTTTCACATGTGTCTCTGTTGCCTCGAATGATGAATTGTAGAAATGGGGATCAAGGCGCCCACCCCCTCTCCAATCGCAGTATAATCTCACACTACACTGGCTGCCAAATAGTGGTTATAGTCATTTGTTCCAGTAATTGAAAGGCAGACAATATATCAATCACAATAAAGAATGTATGTACTGATTACCTTAAAACAATTGAATGGAAATACAAATTACACATAAAAACCAAGTCACAAATGCTAATAGTGTAATAATGAGTCAATAATCCTGTTGTGTCAGTCAATTGATCAATATATTCAGTTCACTTCAACAGGAAGTAATCATATTGTGCCAGACATAATTTAAAGAAATTGTTTTACTTTATTTGCAATCTGAGGTAGGCAGTTTTTTTTTCACCTACTCTTGTTTTTAGGCTTTAGAAAATCTAGCCTGTGACCGGCGACTTCTCAGAGAGAGGGCATTCCTATTGGCTGTTCTACAAATGCAGATGTGCATGCACGTCCCTGCAGATTGTGAAAGCCTGAATTATTGGAAGGAAATCCTGCAAAAAGAGTTGCTATTCCAGCATTTGCAACAACTGACTGCACTGCCAAGCAAGCCAAAGTCTAAAAGAGGGTCTAACATATAATGCAATAAAAGATTAGATGGAGAGAAAATATTGCTTATAGTTTAGCCTTCTGCGAACTGTAACCAAAGGCTAACAGCTGTGGCAAAAAAAAGTTAATGTTTATGTAGCTAACTAGAGCCACAAATCACAGTAGGTCATTTCAAAGGGCACACACGTTTGCAAAAGAAAACAGGACTGAATTCTCATAAAAGTGCGGCTAATTAACGACATCAGGATCTAAATCACGAAATGATTGACTTTTTTGTGTGCCTTTTTCAGAAATCTGCCTACTCCATCTTTAAGCATTCATTGTGTTTTTCCTAAGCTCTTACATTTTAAAATGCCAAAGTCCAGAACATGTTACCAGACATCTCAGGGCAGTTACTTGAACCAGAGTTCAGATGGATTCATCAAACCAAAGGAAAGCAAAATTTCAAAAACCTTCCTCAAATTCGCAAAAAACTTTGTACGCTCGCTTGACGTGGTTTTTTACTTTTTTGAAAATGAGTTAATGCGCAAAATGGGATATATATAACACCTTTGCTGAATAAGTTGTGATGTAGCGAACATGTAACTCACATGACTATAGTCCCGGTATCCATCGGATGGGAGAAGGATTGGGATATGGTCCCATCCAGTGGGCCTACACTTGTTGCACAAGATGCGTAGTGGAGTTGCACTATAGCCTGTGCCTCAGCCACGTCGTGGAAATTGACGAATTGGTTCAACAGCTTAAATCGTATGGCCCGGCACACCGCGCACACACAGCGGTGAACGGTTGCCTTGTTGACACCAAATGTCTCTGCCACAACCCTGTATTCTCCACAGGTGGCCAACTTGTACAATGTTACCTCTCTCCATTTAGCCAAAGAACTTAGCTTCCAAACTCTTTGATTTAGCAAGCCGGTTTGCAATCTACAACCATGCGTAATGTCAACTTGTGACGAAACTAGGCTTTGCGTGGTCTAGTTTATTCGTTCTAAACCAGTTGATGGAAACGCTTCTAATCAACATTTTCTTTTTTTTTCTTCGAAGTTGGCTTAAAATTTGCTTGAAAATTAGATGGCTAGTGTCTTTGCATGAGCAAACCCATACATTTCGACTCAACATGATGCATGGTACCTCCACTGATCAGTTAAAATGCTTCAATTGTGTAATTGTTTATAACACATTGTTTCATTCATCTTGTGTGTAGGATAAACAGTTAGTTCAAATACCTTCACCATCTGACGGAGGTGAATCCTCCTCCTGTGCTTGTTGCTCAGTTTTTAGTGTGGGACACCAGATGGCAAACCTGAAGGTTGTAGCCCTTCCGTTGTACATGCATGCATTATTCAAAGCCCATTTATCACAGGAAAAGTCCCAGTGTAGCCACATTAAACATCCGCTGGCTCGTTTGTTTATACCTTATTTATGCCTTCAAAATACAGAGCAAGGTTCGATACTTGTACAATTAGTGACCTATATTCAACCCTGTGTGAATCTCCCTGAATTATTTAACAGCCATCATTTTATTATGTCATTTTGTTATGCTACATGCTGTCTTAGAGAGAAATACATAAATATAGAATGCCTGTCATCGACCTTTGAACACAGTACACAGCATAATGTACAGTGCAACATTCTTGTTGGGCTGCTAGTGATTTATCTCAGCGTTGTAGAAAACACTGGTGCACAGTCAGCTACAAACAAACCTTAATATGGTTAAATGGGTTTCAATGAGCTGCCCGTATATTTAAAATACAGATTAATCAGAACATTATTTTGCAAGTTCAGAACATTTTAATTTGTTTCATGGTGACACTGACATCTATAGGGTATCTAAATCCAGTGAGGATGACGTCTTTGCACGAGCAGATGTAATTACGTCTGCATCACACTGACTTTTATTCTCTTTTCTCAATCTGCTCGGCATTCTGTTAAAGCAAGGGAGTATTGAATATATCAGGGTTGAGCAAGGTCGACACCCACTTTGATCTGCTTTTACACACACGCACGCACGCGCACACACACACACACACACACACACACACACACACACACACACACACACACACACACACACACAGAGCTGCTTTAAGGCCTTGGTGGTGAAGTCAGGGTCATGATCCGAGTGATCAATAGCTAAATAGCCAGCAGGATCTCAGGAGGTCCCAAATTTCACAGTGGGATAGAGAAATAATACTGTTGAACAAGGTCTTAACACTGCATTGCAATGAACTGCTCCATTCTTTTCTGACACTGAGAACACTCTGCTTTGTCGAACTATGTATCTTGTATGACATAAAATGGGTGTAAAGGGATATAGGGCCCTATTTTAACGATCTGAAATGCAAGTATCAAACATGAAACGCAAGTAGCTTTGTGAGTGGATCTCGGGCGCTGTTGCTATTATACCGGCGGGATAAATGACTCTTGCACCCGACGCAAATCTAAAAAAAATCCGAGCGTCATCTCACATTCCCTTTAAGAGCAGGCTCGCTTGTTCCATGGCGGATTGCTATTATGACGGCGGATTTGCCTGGCGCACGCCAGCGGGAGCTGTCCGGGATGCGGCAAAGTAATAAATGCCCGTCTTGTCCGGGTGGCGATGTTGCTGCGGCCTCTTGGGCGCATCTCCTCAAGTCTGGAGAGGATTGCTACAGCCATGAAGCGTGGGTCTCCAAATGCAACACCTGCACCTGTTGTGCCCCTTCCTCCTCCCCCCACTCCATCTCCGTCCACCCGCTCCACAAGGAGCGTATCGTGCATTACTCCCGGACCAGATTCCAGCGGCGTCCAATCCCACCGTAGTTCAACATCACGTCTCCTTAATTCCTCTAATATTTCCTCATTTATGTCATCAACACATCCATGATTCATGGAAATGTTGTTTAAAACACAACAAGCCACAAGAATGCTGCGACTTTTTGAGGACTGTACTGTAAAGTGCCTCCTGATCTATCCAAACACCTGATGCGCATTTTCAGTAATATTTTTCTTTGTAATTATGTATGGTTTGCAAAAATGGGAACTGCTGCGTCCGTGTAGATGAGAGAAGTGTATGTGCTTTGTGCACACGCTACATTATGGCCAAACATGCGCCTCTAAAATAGCATCTGTATAACGCGCTACTGACTTTAGACCAGGTTTTTCCTGGTCAGTGGCAGAATTGTTTTCTGAAACTGCAAAATAGCACCAGGGAACGTTTGCGCTGGAACACGCCTCCTCTTTTCGCTGAACCACCCCCGGGAGCGCAAATACATTCCGTAATTTACCGACATGCGTCTGTGGTGGGAAAAGTCCGCTGTGCGTCGGGTGCAAAATAGGAATGATTCATGCGTCGGAGTACAGAGGCAATTGCGCTGAGTGCAAGATAGGGTCCATAGTCTTAAAGATCTTAATTTGATTCTGTATCCAACAAACATTCAGATTGATATTTTTGCTATGAGCAAAAAATAATTGCTAGAAAATATTTTTTCAATAGCTTGAAAATAGTCTACAAAACCACTAGTCTATATCCTTAACGTTCTACTTTGGGGATTGTTCCAGTGCTGCTGGAAATTCCTCCGGATGCATGTCTTTTTCGTTTCCTTCCGGAATTTTAAATTCGGTGGATTCATGAGGACTATGGTTAACTGCTCCTCAGATCTCTGGGGGGTAAATTGAGACAGCTAGTTAGACTTTCGCATGGCTATTTTGCAGCGGCTCTGTGCGGAGTTTGGCACCGCCCAAGACGATTGTGATTGGTTTAAAGAAATGCCAATAAACCAGAGCACGTTTTTCTCCCATCCCCAAATCCAAACCAATTGTATGAATCATATTGCATTTCTGTGGTGTTCTGGGGAGAGGTGCTTTCTGATCTGCCAAGCATTGGTCCTCACTGGCATTAAACAGGGTTTGTTCCAATTAGCACCAAGATGAATTGCGAACCATCCAATCAATGGCTCTCAGAGGATTTTTGCTGCTTTAAAAAAAAAAGGCAGAGATTAAGGGCTAAAGGCATTTCTCATACTCATCTGTCTTGTAGAAAACCTGAAGGATGATGGGAGATTGGCAAACAGGAAGTGATGGTGTAAGGTCACAGTGTTCTTAATTATCTCACAGACAGATGATGGAGGGCTAAACAAAGAATTAGGGATGTAAACATAAAATGAGTTGACCTTCTCAATTGATCATTTTTGCATCCTCATGTTGTTGTGGATTTTATAGATTGAACCAACAGTGCATTAGCTGTGCCACTCAAATGCACAAGAGGATATGTACATTATCACCACATATAAAATGGATGATGCTCTTGATCAGTGTGTGCATCCATTAATCTGAGTGGCATGTTCTCCGGCCAGATTTTAAATAGCCTGTTAATTTGTAATATACAAGGATTACTGTTTATCATGTAATCATCCCATGTTGATTAGTGGAACAGCGAATTAACCAAACAGCCGTGTTGCTACTTGAAACAAAGTACCAACACTTATTACTTCCCTCAAAAATTTACTAATTTGTTCATCAATTTAAATGGATTTTCCTTGTTGCGTCATATTTTGTTTCCTTGTTATCGCTTAATGGTTTATTATGGCCAGCCAATAAAGCATGGAAGGGAGGAAGTGAACTTCTCTGCACTATAATTTAATTTGCTGTATTTGGTTTTCTAACGCCAGTGATTAATCACAAGGTCCAGGCCAAATGTATCATACTCAGAGTGAGGATTGATTATTTCATTATGAAATTATCCCCCCCAAAAAGTCCCTGGTCAAATCTGCTTTTGCTGTGCTGTTTAACACCAACCCACCCCACAAACACTTCACCCCTCCACATTCCTGTCGCCCCTCATTTCTCTCCTCCACCATCACTCTCCTTCCCCTCCTTATCTTCCTCCCCTCCAGGGATCCAGCACATATATGAATTACAGTTTTGTCACAGTTAATTAAGGCCATGGAGAATTAATGACACCAATGTGAAAAGAGAGATTGTCCTTATTATTATGATTATTCTATTCCAGGCCCTCTAGCCCAGTGGTCAACCTCTGTATTGTTGAAAAACAGACTATATATCCACGACGTTACACTTCCGGGATTGCTCTTCTTCTCTTCTTCTGCTGTTCTTCTTTTCGGCCGGACGTCCGTTACCTTCCTCTTTCTTTGTGTGTTGTATCTAGACTATCTATCCAAGTCCAAGACAAGTTCCTACCCAAGGCTATTTTGTAGAGGCACCGTTGCTCTGTCCAGCGCTTAGCTCCGCCCAAGATGATTGTGATTGGTTTAAATAAATGTCAATAAACCAGAGCCCATTTTTCTCCCATTCCGGAATGCTGGGTGGACTAGCCAGACCCTCCTCCGCAGCTCGGTGGAGGAAGGACTAGGGTCGCCCGAACTGCGACATAGAGACACACAGTGAGGGCAGCCAGTTAGAGACATGCATTGATAAATAAAAAGCCCAAAACACAGTGTTACCAGTTGTAGCTGATGTACGTTTCTACAGCGTTGGCCACAACAAAAATCAAGCAAACATGTACTTAGGTATGACACCAGTTTATTTAAATAAATGAAAAGAAGGCCTTTCTTAGTATTTGCAGCTCAGCAAATACCGTCTATTATTTTAGACAGGATGTGCCTGTTTTTGTCAACCTCCTCATCATGCTATGGATCCCCATCCTGTACCCTTCATGAGGAGCAGCTATGTTTACTTTCCCAAACATGGTTAGTCGCATTGCATTTGTCATGTGGACCCTAATTTGTTTGTGCGTTTTTTCAATATCTGCTTTAAATCATTAAATTCTGTCTGAATCTATGCTACGTCTAATCCTTGTGTCGTTTGAAAAAGGAGTCGGGGAAAGCGAAATAAAAGCATTGGTGTCACTATGCAGTTAGCCAAGCCTTGAAGCCTTGAAAACAGCTATGCATACGTATTAAACTTAGGTTTTGGCCATGAATAGTATCTCCTATGTAGGAGATACTCTCTCGTATGTATGAGTTAAACTTTTACTTCTTAATAAGGCTGTTTTAAGGGCGAGAAAGCCATGCTGAAGCGCTTAGTGCAGGGTACAAAGGAAATTGAAAGTTCAGCCAAATGCAGCATAAACAAAAGTGTCTACTGTAAAACATAATGGAACTGTGTATAGCACAGACTTGGGTTAAAAAGTGTATATAGGCTATAGAGCACGTATGTCTGAGACCTGTGAGAGGTAGCAATGTGCGGCAAATCATCTAGTCTGCCAGAAAGCCAGAAGAAGAAGAAAACAAGCCAATAGGCTACACCTGTTCAACAGGCATAAACATGTAGCGAACCAATATTTCAGTCTGCTCTCATCCGCTGCCATTACACAGCACAAATAGGGAATTGATACAAACATGCTCAAACGAAAGTTGTCTGATATGTAGTCTAACTGTTTATCTTACTAAGCAAATTTGTGTAAACTCAGCAGCTTGCTAAAGCAACCAGCAATCTTTTTTCTCTCATCCAGCCAACACATGGCTAATTAATATTCACATGAATGACATCATCAGACTACATGCCTGTTCTATATCCTATATACACTGTTTAACCCAAGTCGACGTTATACAAAATTCCATTATGTTTTACAGAAGACATTTGTTGTTAACTAAGAAGGTGAAACCTTTTGTTTATGCTGCATTTGGCTGAACTTTCATTTCCTTTTGTATCATGGAATAAGCACTTTAGCACGGCTTTCTTGCCCTTAAAGCTATGGTGCATAACTTTTTTATAATAACGAACATCTGTTACATTGAACTCATGGGGTGACAGAAACTAGGCACTATAGCTTTAACAGGCTAATTAGGAAGTAAATGTTTAACTCGTACGTACGAAATAGTATCTCCTACTAGGAGATACGATTCATCGGCAAAACCTAAGTTTGAGTAGTACGTAGGACTTAAACTTAGGTTTTGGCCGTTGAAAACCTTTTTTCCCATCTTGCCTTTTAGGGCTTCCGTAACAAATCACTCGGTCACATTGACAGATAGAAACACATAGATTCAGTCAGCCTTCCAGTCAGAGAGATCTAAAGTCAGTCAGATGGATGCACACAAAGTCAGTCATTGGGTCAAGTCAGTGAGACAGATGGAGATGAAGAGATCAAAGTGGGGGAACTAGATGGACCAGCAGTCCAGATGGCCATGGAGACAGATCCCAGCCCAAGTTAACAGTTGCTCAGCCAACACATTACCAGACAGAGCTGTCTCACCAGCAGCCAACTGCCCTAGAGCTCTGCAGGCTTGCTGTGGATGCCAGCTCTTTCAGTCTGGGAAATGGGTCAGGCCAACACAATGACGGTCAGAGTTTAATGCTGCTTGGATCTCTTACACATCATGTGTCTTTTTGTTGGACTGATAGATACTCATACTGTAGATGCACATAGTTTTCAGCAGTTTACAGCCAGTCAGATGCAGTATTGCATTAAAACAGTAATGTACCTTCAGCTGTCTGTAACTAGTACTTTGAAAGGTACAAACACATAACTTTAATTGTTGAAGAAATGTTACCATTCAAGTCTTGGCAAGTCCATGTTACCTTTAAAAAAGCTAGCTAACCAAGATTGTCCTCCCCTGATAAAACGATTCATAATTAGTTTGTACAATCAGCAATTACGACCCATATTTAAAATTATTGTTTGGTAGCGTCATCCTCTAGTGGCCATAGTAATTATGACGGGAGTAAAGCAGGAAGTATACTGTAAGAGCGCCAAATTCTGTGTGAGGCAGGTTTGGGTGTTGGATGTGTCAAACAAACAGGACTTTCACCCAGGAGACTTCGGTTTCATGTCACGTTTGAAAATAAAAGTAAATGGAGAGTTGTTTTAACTTTACAGTACAAACGGTCACATTCTGCTTGCATTCTGGTTGCTTGCGTAACCCGGAAGTAAAGTAACGTTAATAAAAGCACTTATTTTAACCCAAACCATGAAACTTAACTAAGCACTTTTGTTGTCTGAACCTAACCAAACTGTGACACAATTTAACAACGTTAATGTCCTCTGTGTCGTATCTCCTGCCACCACTAGGGCCGCTAATTTATGAAACACTTCTATGGGACTTGCTGAGCTAACCTGTAGATACAAAATAGGAAATAAAATACAATAAATACAATATGAATATTGAAAATACAAATGAACATGGGGTGTTAATATCCCTTGAATTTGACAAAGAGTCAAGTCAACTTTTTATAGCCCAATATCACAAATTACATATTTTCCTCAATGGGCTACAATCTATATAGCATGCACTCTCTGTCCTTAGACCCTCGATTGGGATGAGGAATAAGTAATTTTGCTGCAGTTGCTCATCTATTTATTTATTTTTTATCAGGAAGAGATTAACTGAACAGGCAAATTTCTTTTGTGAATATAAAAAAAATGTAAATACAAGGTCTCAAGTAGGGCTGACTCTGAATATTCGAATATTGGTTCGATGGGTAGGTATTGGATTTTCAAGTTGGGGATTCTTTTTTTTTCCAAAATCATTATGCCGGTAATTGCAAACCAAGATAGGCTGTCACTCACCAGCGGAAGAGGCTGAGAGTGTATTCGTAGCTTGCCAGCCCTTGGCAAAAAGGTCTGTTTTTCTTTAGCCCCGTTCTAAGCTGAGTACTCATCATCCACCTTTCCTCTGTGATTTTACCAGGAACCATAACCCCACGCTCACCGCTAAATAGTCTCTGGAGTGTTATCAGAGTACTGGCCCGCCGGTAAACAAGAGGTAACTCCGCTCAAAGATTGTCTATTAAACACCAGAGGCGTCACTACGTTAGTTTTTGGTGTCTCGCGGGGAACTTGTTCTGTTTGTTTGGTGTTTGATGGGATCTCGCAGAGAACTGTTTTTGATTTTGTGAGGAAAGACTCATTTATCTGGAAGATAACAGTTTATTTTGTGAATTTGTTTAGGCACGTGGTTGTATAATACACTGTACTGAACTGCAATTATTTGTTTATGGGGTTTATTTGTGTATTCTGTTTGTTATTAGGGGCTATGTGGAAATACAGTACAGGCCAAATGTTTGGACACACCTCATTCAATGTGTTTCTCTATTTTCATGACTATTTACATTGTAGATTATCACTGAAGGCATCAAAACTATGAATGAACACATATGGAAGTATGTACTTAACAAAAAAGTGTGAAATAACTGAAAACATGTCTTATATTTTAGATTCTTCAAAGTAGCCACCCTTTGCTTTTTTTATAACTCTGCAAACCCTTGGTGTTCTCTCAATGAGCTTCATGAGGTAGTCACCTGAAATGGTTTTCACTTCACAGGAGTGCCTTGTCAGGGTTAATTAGTGGAATTTTTTCCCTTATTAATAAAAAAGCAAAGGGTGGCTACTTTGAAGAATCTAAAATATAAGACATGTTTTCAGTTCTTTCACACTTTTTTGTTAAGTACATAATTCCATATGTGTTCATTCATAGTTTTGATGCCTTCAGTGAGAATCTACAATGTAAATAGTCATGAAAATAAAAAGGAAACGCATTGAATGAGAAGGTGTGTCCAAACTTTTGGCCTGTACTGTACATTGTCCTTTATATATTTGACCTCTTCACTAAAAATATACATTTGTCAGAGTTTCCCTCTGACTGGCACCCCGGCAAGGTCAAATTGTTACAACTGTAGCAGCCTAGTATCGTTTTCAGGCGATTTGATAAAGGTAAAGCAAAGATAGTATGACCATTCATAACGCTTACGCTCTAGGGGGGCACTGGCTGGTTGAGCATTCATTCACACACACTGCATTGGTCATCACTCATCAGACAGTCCGGCAATCTTTCCATTTCTTTTGAATGCCTGCAGCAGAAAGTTAAGTCCGATTCAACTTTTGGAGAAAAGCTACCCGACGTCAACCTGTGGTGAACAATCATGTAACCGGAGATCAGACTCGTCTGTCCGTATCAAGGCATGCGAGTCCCTTTAACATTACTGTAAACAGGAAACATCACTTCCTCTATCGCTGCAACAAAGTTTTAAACACTATGAAGGTAAAGAACAAAACACAAGCACTGAACTGCCGAGGAGTTTGTGTAACAATAGGTGACCGTGTCCTGCTACAACAAGGCAAAGTCGCTTCAACTCTCACTTTCTGAAACTTCCTTTTATAAAAGTTTGAATTCATAAGCATCAACACATCACACACAACCTTCATTTATAGTGTCAAATCATAACAGACGTTATCTCATGACACTTTTCAGATAGAGTAGGTCTAGACCACATATCATTTACAGAGACCCAACAATTACCCCAAGAGCAATTGCACTTACTGCGGCAGCGGAGAGGGAAAACTTCCTTTTAACAGGTAGAAACCTCAGACAGAACCTTACTCTCGTCGCCCATCTGCCTTGACCGCTTGGGGAGAGAAGGAGAGAGAGAGAGAAAGATACAGAGAGAGAGAGAGAGAAAATATATTACCTAGATATTGCTGTGCGAGCACTGGTTTTTGTAACTTTACTTGTGCTCCAGTTACATTAAATGTTAGCATGTCACAGACACATTTTAAAAATATCAGAAGTAAAACAAGTCTTGAACACACTGTACTTCAACAGCAGCACTTGTTGTCTTTTTCCTCTTGTGGTCACATTCCAGTCAGTCTCAGTCAGGTCACCTAAAATGATTTCTTTAAAGTAACTGACTTTCACAAATCTTGTAGACTAAGGGCAAATTCAGTGTGCCATTATCTTGTAACTGCCACAGTGGCCACTGTTAAATAACAGTTACAATACATACTAGGGAGGCTGTGATACCACTTTTTTTAAAGGGGAGATATTTTTTTTTTTCGTATTTTCTGTCATATCTACAATGTTATAATGTCAGATTTTCATGTTAAATGTGGCCAAAACGTCAAATAATGAGGTAAACATATTTTAGAGAAACCACAGTAAGCTAAAACGTTCAGATTTCCAACTGTTCAGAAAGGTCCGGTTTCAACAGTTTTTTCTACTCTCAGTAGTGTGACGCAACTCTAAGCCGGCCTTCTATAATTGGTCATCTGCTCCAGATAGGCAGGACTGGAGTGTTTTTTTTTTTGCTACGCTATTGCGTAATGTAACATTCTCGCATGTAGCTACATGCTTACGGCAGTAAAATGTCATCTTGTGCTGTTAAATTCTCCTCAATTCCAGGTCACATTACTCCTAAACATTCCCGGTTATGTAGTATTTGGTTAAAAAGTCTTTATCTGCGATTATTGACTGTAGAAAATGCTGCTATACTCTATTAGTGTCCCCTGCTAACTATAGTAGCTACATGCTAACGTCAGTAAATGTTGTCATCTTGGCTGCCAATTTGTTAAATTCTCCCCAATTCCGGGTCGCATAACTGCTGAAACATGTCCGAAAGAGTAGTGTTTGGTTCAGAAGCCTTTATCTGTGATTTTTGACGGTAGAAAGTGCTGCTTCGTTCCAGTACAATCTAACGTTAACCTAGTGCTAAATCAAGTAGCTGCACGTTGACGCGAGATAGCTGTAATTTTGGCGGCCAACGTTGGTCATTTCTCCCCAATTTCCAGATTCCACTCCGCTCCTACAGAGCATCTCATACAGAGGGTGAATACAGGTGCAGCAGCCATGGGCAGTAGGAGAAAAATTGTGTTTTTTTAGCATTAAAGCATTTAAACATGTTCTAGTACAAACACAAAATGCAAGTATTACCCTGACAATGCTATATAATAGTTGCCCTTTAAGAGCAAGTACAAGTACAAATACTTACATTTGGGTACTCGCCGATACTGAGTACCAATAAGAGTACTCAATAATCCCTCTGTGGTCCGAAGGTCTTTTCAGACACAGATGATTTTGGCCTGCTCTGATAATGTCGTCAATTAGAACAAAGCAGTATTTTACCATGCATTTTTATCTATTTAAAGCTCAGTGCCCATGGGCTGGACATTTCCCTGAGCTAGTGTCAAAAAATAAACCATATAATTCCTGATATTAAAATACTGAGTGAAGTTCAGAAAGATGAAGTCATTCACGTGCTTATTAAGTAGCCAAGTGGATTAACCGCTCCAGCGGAGAGGATGGTTTGTTTACCCAGCAGCTAAGTTTACAATATTTTGTCCAAATTTAAAGACTTGTGGCTATATAACTAACAGTTAGAATACTTTCGTTTTAGCTTGTTTGTAATAAAAAATAAATAAATCGCTATTTGCAGAGTAGCGCTGTGTAGAAAAATCGCTTTATTTATGTTTTGCCTGTTAAGATGATGAGAGACATTGGGCTGACACTGCTACTCCAAATATCAGTGGTGAAGCTTACGGGAAACAGGCTGTTGATGTGCTTTTTCACAAAGCAGCTTTTGAAACATGGTTTCTGTGATAAGGTGACGTCTGGGAATCTCATACCTCGGCTCCAGTACACTGAGAAGACGTCGAAACCCAGTAGCCTATTATTAACGACTGAGTATGGCTGGTCGTCAAGTGCAATCATGTATTGGGTAAGAGCCTCTGTTATTTTTACAGCCAAAAATCTCCAAACGGCTGGCATTGCTCCTCTTCCACCGCCTACATGCTCGACAGAGAAGTTTGAGGGCTCACTCGAGATGAGCTGCCCTCGCCCGTAAAGTGGACGAGAGCAGGCGGCAGCAGCAGTGGGCGGTGACAAAAACCACGGTCAAGTCAATTTACAGCCATTACCAGCAGCCTTCAGTCTGAACAGGAAGTCACAGAAACAGTCACATCCTGTTAGGTCCGATTCTGATTTAATAAAATGTTATTAGACCCATATATCAGCTTGTACACAGTCTCCAGTTGTTTTTACTATGATAGAGTAGCTTTTAAAATGCTGATGTTAATAAACAACAGACTGTAGATGATCCGTAATCTGAACAGATTTAGTCTCTCTGACTATTAAACATAACTATCAACCACACAACATGTGTTCTGTACAGAATAAGCCTTTAAATCAGACAAATAGCAATTGAAATACCTCCAATTCAAAAATAATAAAAAGTTGATTCTGAACCAATCAGCTGTTAGATCAGCTGAGAGCCAGATGTTTCCCGTCACGCCCCGGGTCCTCCTGGGTCTTGCAGTCGGTGGAAAAGAACTGCGGCACCTGCCTCTCAAAACTGCAGGATCAAGTCGGTTATACTTATACTTATATATGCCCCTTGGGCTGGGCTTCGGACCAATTGTCACACCAAAGTTCACACACAGGCCGGGTATCGGGCCTGCATTAGGCTCCTCCTTTATGTTTTAATTAATTAAATAAACTAAATGGTATGTAATTTAAATAAACTATAAGGTTGGTGATTTCAAAAACAAAGATAGAAAGAGGTTTTATAACTGATCACACTGACACAAAGACAGCTCATACACATGACGTTTTACTGCTAATAAACGTTTAAAATAAGATTTTGATATGCCTAAAGTTATATTTATGGATCTTACTGTAAGTGTTGATTTAAGAGGCTAAATTGATCAAACAAACAAACTACTCACTGTCGGCTGCTGTCGTCACTTTAAAAAACCAAAAAACATTACTTTAACAAACAAAAATTTTTTTTTAATAAATTAACTTAATGAAGAAAGGAAACAAGTTATAAATAATTTGCCATTATAAACAAAACTGAACTATGGCCTATAGGCTGTGTATCAGGAGGAGGAAAAATAAACATGGGCTACAGTCAGGCTCGGGCCGAAAATTCTGATAAGCTGGTTAAGGGTCGGACTTGGGCCTGACATCTCGGGCCAGGACCGGGCTAGGGCCAACATTTTAAGCCCATGCAGGGCTCTACTATAAGGTGGTATCAGGTGTGGTGGTATCGGAGTAATTTTATGATACCAAGTACATTCGCACGGCATCGGACCGGTACCCGATGCTGGCATCGGTAAATCCCTAATACATACTCACTTTATATGAAGCAATGTCCAATTCTTGCCAATATCTAGTGCTCAATATTGTTGTCACTTTGGTAACACTTGGAAAGCATATACAGGTTGGTTGATGAGATAACATCACATTACATCCTTTCTGTTGATTAACGTCCATAAATTAACAGAAAAATAATACTGTAGTTGAGAGTCCACTGCAGTGTTTTCAGCTGAACAGAAATTGAGAGCCATGCTGTCCAGGAGAACTGACATCCTGCAATAAAGAGTGTTGGTCAAAATGCTGTTTCAGAAGATTTCATTAGTATTGGTTTTAGTGGGCTGCACTAGTGCCATTCAGTTTAAATGTTGATTCATACAATTTCATTTGTACTGGTTTCAGTGGACAGTTTAGAGTTATGTGATATAGAGGCAGTATCAGAGAATTTCATTAGTATTGGTTTCAGTGGACAGTATTGCCTGCTGCTTCAGAGGCCATTCCACTCTGCCGGAAAACCAGCCTGGGAGAAATGCTGATCTGCAGCCTGTATTTAGAAAGGAAGTATGTAGTAGAATTCTGGCCTTTTGGATCCTGTAATGAGTAATGAGAATAGTCCTTGAACCTCAAAACTGGTTATGCATCCTAGCATCCCACATCTCTCTGAAACCACAGCTCAAAACCTTCCTTCTTCCCACTCATTCTCTGAGTCTTTTCATTTAATCAACCACAGCCTCAAAGTTTTCTCCAAAACCCTGGAGATCACACTAATCACTTGATCTTTGTGTAACTGTCTGAGGACAAAATGTACAAATCTATTTTTATATTTATGGCACTCGACTTCATCATATGAAAAAAACATTTAAAAGGATAAATGGGTGGGGACAACCCTCCAAAGTGAGGACTTGTCCGTTGTCACCTTTCTAAGAGGCTATAGTTTAGAGCTGAAGGCCATTCTGTTGTGAAACAATAGGGATCTTATGTTGGAACGTGCACCTTCAAACTGTCTACAATACAATGGTTGAAGATATGCAGACGGATATTATAGAGCTCTCTTTAAGAAATCATGTCAGGACTTAGATAGTGACTGTTTACTGGAAAACATGTCTGTCTTTAAAACCAAGATAAAGATAAAATCTATCTACCCAAGAATGAGAGTCATAGCCTAAAAAAGAATGAATACGTGAAGGACTATATAAATAAATAAATGGTCATACAACTAAATCTTTCGGTCTCTTATAAAAGAAAACCATTCCATTTCCATTCACTCTACTCAAACACACCTACATACTCTGACACTGAGAGAGAATAGCTGTTGAATAAGGTAAAATAGGATAGAATAAGTTGCTTTAAAAAGTATTGGCTAAAGTGCATATGCAGTTATTTCAATCATTTGAATTGTTGTGGTGGGGCGCGGGAGGGGGAGAGGTCAGTTTGTGTATGGCTATGTTTATGGAGTAAAAACTGTTCCTCATTCTGGAGGTGCAGCATTTTGTGGCCCTGTAGCGTCTTCCAGAGGGCAGCAGCGTATACTGATGGGGAAAAGGGTGAGTACTGTCTTTAACATTTAATTACCAGTTCAGTATATCACCCATCCTAACCTTAATGAACATTGTGTGTGTGTGTGTGTGTGTGTGTGTGCGTGCGTGTGTGTGCGTGCCTGCGTGTGTTTGTGTGTGTGAGAGCAAATAAGAGAACTGGTTATGGTATTTTCTTGCTGATGTCAGATGTTACCTCCTCTTGGGACACATCACTCTCATAATGTTGAATAAATGGTCGTAAGAGATGCGTGTTTATAGATGTCACTCGCTTGATTTATATGGTTGGGTGTGTGTGTGTGTGTGTGTGCATGTGTATGTGTGTTTGCATATGCCTGCATGAATATGAAAGGTCACATCTCTTGCTGTGAGAGAGTAAGCCTTTTGTTGTCTATCTCTTCCCTTGTCAAGCTGTGCTCATTTAAAGCTCTCCCTGGGAGTCTAAAGGAAATAGTAAATATTACTGTTACTATTATTATGTATGTGTGTTTGTTTGCACAGTTGCACACAACCAATGCATTTTAATCTGACAATCTTGTGTGTATGTGTGTGGCAGTGAGTGAGTGAGTGAGTGTGATTTAGAAAGGTGACCCTTGATACGAGTATTTACCTTTCTCCTGCACTGACGTCTATAGTGTGAAATATGACAAGATACAGAAAGAATAACAGGCAACTCAATGATGGAACAACAGAAGAGGCAGACTAAAATTGGATATGGGTGGCATGATGGTAAAAATTCCAATGTAGTTGTAGAGAGCATGAGCAAATTAAAAGCTTTCTTCACATCCCTTTGGCCATCCCCTTGTTGTTGTGAAACAGCACACACAGGGACTTCAGACTTGACTTGAGACTCGTCCTCAAAATACTTCAGGCTCGATTCGGACTAGGAGATGCGGGACACGTGAACAATCTTTATTTTTAGGAAACGTCTGATGGGCTGAATGTTATTCCCCGCCATACGTAATCTATAGCCTACCTTCGTAACATGTAACATGTAATACATAACGTATCTGCTGCCACATGTGAGGGAGGATTTCAAACATGTCGACCGCACCGGCAGCTGCTGTGCCATTCATCGTAAGCTTTGGCTTTTAAAAACTTTATTCAACAAGGCCCAAACAAAAGAAGCGCTGAATGCAAAATATGTGGTATTCTGGCTCAACCACATCTCATTTTATCAGGCACCTGAAAATGCCCCCTAAAAGGTTGGCAAACATGTTTAGCTCAGCACTGGCAATTTAACGTTAACTTGCTTCTTGCTTTAGCTACGACCTGTGGGAGGTTACGAATAGATGAATGAGCATTTGTTTCGATTTACGTAATCCTTTATGTCCAGTTGGCTGCCACCACGTGAAACGTGCAGTTAAGTGATGTGAAGACATTGTTGGTATTTGAACGTAACTGCCAAACAAATACCCCCTTTAAAATCTCCACTCCCCCAGATTAATGCATTGCCATAGCAACCACTTATGCTAGTGTCTCTGCTGGCTGAACGAAATAGGGCAGAATCAATGTTAGCTCACCTTAGGTTGTGGATTAGCAAACTGTCGCTACTGCTGTAAAGCCAGCCAGTTAGGAGCACTAACATCACAAACAATAGCAAATGGATGGTTTAACTGCCAACTCTTGTTGTTGATAACTGCTGGCTGGACGGCACATTCACATGCTGCCTTACTCCGATTCTCCACTGGGCACGTCTGTGCTGCGTCCGTGCTGCGTTCCGGCTGCGATCCAGTTTTGTTCCATCCTCCACCACGTGCCATACCACACACAGACTTGGAGCGTCTTGCTGCCAGACTCGTAGATTTTATTGTCTCTACAAGTACTTTACAGAACAATCACGTGTATCTACCTTCCACTCTAAGCACTCCTGTAATTAAACTCCACGCCTTCTCTTTTCTGGTGTTGTCCCGATAAAAAGGATCTGTGATGAATCTCTCGTCATCCGTGGTGTTGTAGAGGAGACAAACAATATTGGGGGGTGTGTTTAGGTATATTGAATGGATAGTCTTGCTGTTTCACTGCCTGCCCAGCTGTCTGAACGGCCCGTGGCTCGCTTGAAAATAGACCTGCCGCTTATCTTTAGCGGAGCGAAGAGCCACTTCACACATGGGACGTGCCGTGGTGCAGCTGGTGGAATATCAAGCATTGACTTGAATGGCTGCTATTGCTCGTGGGGCCTGCTGCGCCTCCGGAAAGCAGCACATACGCTCCCGGTGGAAAATAAGGGTGACAGTAGTTTTTAAGCTGTCATTAGTTGTGCTCTGTAAGTAGTAAAAAAGTTGGTCAGTCGGTTCACATTTAGTTTAAAATTTATAGAAAGCTACCAGACACTTAGTATATTACAAAAAAATTATGATTCTCTATCATAAGGAAGTGAACTGTAGTGTGTTAACATGTTTGTGGACTTAGTACATTTCACATTATTTGGCAGCAATAGTGTTTTTGTATTTAGTTACAATATTATTGTTCTAAGCAGCCTGGATGAAATGCAGCAGGTGATACAACACTGATTAGAACTGAGAGATTTGAGACTTGATTTGGACTCTAGCTCAAAGACTTGAAACTTGACTTGGACTCGAGCTCAGAGACTTGAGACTTGACCTAAACTCTAGCTCAGAGACTTGCGAGTATCTCTGTCCCAGCGTAGAAGTTATTAAGAAGGGACTCTGAGCCAGGAAAAAGAAGTGAGGAGATGTGGTTGAGCATGTTAGCAGGTGTTATCCACAGTGCTGTTATTGGTTGATCATGGGTATTTGATTTAATTTCGGATCTGACTATGCCTTCACTGTTTAGGCTGCTGATGATGCAGATGAGCCCCATGTAACCCTGACAACCCTGCGGACTGCAACAAAAGCCCATTAGCCACTTAGCAGGAAGTCCATTATATCCACTATTGCTGTTGGCTTATGGTACATGCTTCTAGTAAGAATGAAATTAATCAAGGCTGTGAAATAGTGTTAGTGCTGTAAGCAGTTTACTTTATTGAAAGAGAGTTGTAAAGTAATCTATAATGAGATTAAGATCATTCACAAGATCATCCCTGTACAGTCTGATCTACTGGCACTTTATCAACTACCTGATTGTAGATAACATGGCTACCTTGTGGGCTTGTTTACAATCGGTCTGCATGACCACTCAAGTCCCTTACTCTGGTAGACTCCGTTATAGTAATATCGCTATGTCCTCAAATGTCCTCAATAAAGTAGGTGACTAAAATGTTATTATAATCACAATGGTGGTAAAAACTACAACAAGAGTCTATAGCCACATTAGTAGCTCTGTAAGCCCCGTTCATTCCTATGAGAGATACTCTGGTGCATGAAGCTTTCGTGGACCCAAAAATGATGATGATCGGCACTGCTCCCGCACTGTGTGGCCCGTAGAGCAGGCGCTCTAGAGATCCCGCTGGTCTAGCGCACTGCTTACTTGAATGGGGATTAAATGATGAAATCGTGCAGCTCTTCTAGACTTTTCAAATGTTATCGGACCAAATAAATTAAATTCTGATAGTGAAACGAGTCATTTAACGGGGGTTATGACGCTCAAAAAATGTATATACTGATTTACAGACATCTCTTTCGCCATGCAAGTCTATGGGGGCATCACAGGAAGGTCTGGGAGATGCAATTCCACCGTTTGGCCACTATGTTCAATTTACTTTAAAGCCTGGAGCCTTTCTCAGGACCTGGGCTAACATCAGCATGCTAACATGCTCACAATGAAAATGCTAACATGCTGATGCTTAGCAGGTATGTTATAACCATTGTTACTATCTTAGTGTCGTGCGTTAGCATGCTCACATTTATTATTAAGCAATACGTACTAAACATAAATCCTGCAATTTCTTTTCCACTTGGGGACAGCTGAAACAAGTTCTGATATATAAGTTAGTAAGGCGAAGTTGTTAGCATCAATTGCATATTTAGACATCCAGCAGCTATATGGAGCAATATTATCATTCATTTGGAGTGGGGTTTGTGTCTGCCTGATGAATGTAAGTCAAATATTCACTCTCTTTTAGCTGTGATCTACCAACTGCCGAGGGAAATACATCTGTCACTTTAGCTGCTAAATGCTTCACTAGGTTCACCTGCTAGTCTCTATCTGTGTCTGTCTGCCATTTGGTGCTGAGCGCATAGTAAGCAGTGGGTTTTAAGAGCTTTTTCACTGAAAACAGCTTCCTACTGCTGCCGAAAATAACACTATGAGAGCAAAAGTGTGCAATCATTTAGAGGTGATTGTACCCTGTGGTACAAAAACATCACCACCGCCAAGGGTTACTTACTTCTTTTGAGTGTATGAAAGCTAATGCATTCATTAGGTGATTACAGAAACACTTTTAAGCACATTGACAAGCGAAAAATCGCAGTCTGAACTGCAGACCCTTTGCGACGATCCATGTTGATCTTTACAAGCCTTTTTTTAAAAGGGTAACAATTATATATAGCATTTCAGGTTCATACTTGTATTTTGTGTTTGTACTAGGACATGTTTACATGCTTTAATGTTAAAAAAACACTATCTTTTTCATACTATCTGTAGTGAGGTACTTGAATGTAACACACTGGAGTGTACGCATTTATGACGTCACGGAGGTGAGACGGAAGAACGAATGTATAACGCTATGTGGAGACATGTGCTCAGGTACGACTATGTTAATACCAAGTAAGACTGGCTGGTGATTAATATGACATGGTGTCAGAAGTGGCGGACTGAACGGCGAACGGAGATAGCCAAGTTTGGACCGCCGGAGCAGTTTGAATTTACCCAGCTGACGGAATGGCCGGTCTGGAGACGCCGTTTCGACAGGTTCCGAGTGGCTTCGAAACTCGACAAAGAGAGCAGTGAAGTACAAATAAACTCTCTACGCATTGGGGAGAGAGGCAGAGCCGATTTATGAGTCTTTCGTGTATGAAGGAGATGAAGATATCCCGGAGTTTGACTACCAGACCGTAATGGGAAAGTTTGATGAACACTTTGTGCCAAAACGTAATATAATTCACGACCGCGCCTGCTTCCATAAGTGCGTGCAAAAGCCCGGGGAGACCGTCGAAGCTTTTGTGAGGAGCCTATACGAGTTGGCCCAGCATTGTGAGTTTGGAATAAGCAAGGACGAGGTCATCGGCATCCAAGATAACGAGGTATCTCAGAAACTACAACTCAAGGCTGATCTTACTTTGGAGAAAGCTATCCAGCTAGCGCGGCAGAGTGAGCAAATCATAAAGCAAAGCGTCGACGTGCGCGGCGATTCTGAAGTGAATGCAGTAAGACGCACAGCGCAGCAGTATCCAGGCGGAAAGGGAAGCAATGCCGGACAGCGCTAGCGGAACAGCCCAAAACGGGATGAGTCAAAACAAGACACCTGCTCACGATGTAACAGGATGCATGGAAAGGGTGATCTCTGCCCAGCACGCAACAAAAGCGGCAGGAAATGTAATAAAATGGGACACTTTGAGGCTGTATGCAAAACTAAAATGCCCAAAGAAGTTATGGCAGTGGCACCGGGAGAGGCAGACAGCGATGAGAGACGTTTTTCCTGCACCCAGTCACAGATCCATACCTCTCAAGTCTCACGCATTGGGCGTGAGACACACGCATTTCAACCCATTCACACGCCACACCTTGTATTTCTCACGCAGAGAAATTAGCAGGATAACGCCCACCAAGTTGCGCTGCTATTTTTTAAACAGTGGAACAGGTAAAGGAATCAAGTGAGTTCCCCATAGAGTTCAGAAGGCCCTGCCACGCACCAGCTGAGTGAGTGCAGATTTCAAGTTGTGGCTTTTGTCGCTGTTTGTGACTTTGCCTAAGATTGAGTGACAAGTGTACTCGCACTGTTGTTTATCTGGTTGCCATGACTTCGCGAGTGATGACGTCCTGTCACTGTTCCAGTTGAGGGGAGAGAGAGCGGATGACAGTTCGCTTGAGTTCAGTAGCGCACACAGCTCTGTAGAGTCATGTAATTATGACTTTATATACTACACGTACATAGTGGAAACCCTGTTGTGTGTCTGCCCTATTTCTGATACTGTGGCGGCAGAAATCAACATAGAGGAAACACTGGGTAGCTTTTGCGCCTATTATTTTTATTATTATTATAGCTACATGTTGAATCGGCTGCAGGGTTACTCTGAAAGTTTTATATTTTTTATAAAGATACCCATTTTATAATAGGCCTACCCATAATACTTTTATGACAATACCCATAATAATTTGGAATATTTTTAGTTTTTTCTTTCCTTTTATTTTTACCGCACAACCTCCCGGCCCCCATTGTGAAAACCTTTGGCCTAGGCTATTTCATTATATTTCATCCAGACAATGCATAGTATTGATTATTACACACACACAGACACACATACACAAAGAAATGCTGAATTAAATAAACATTTTTTTATTTGTACGAATTTATGTGTCATTTATCAAATTAGATCCCCGTCCCAACCCAAGCCCCTGCCGCCAAAATCTCACTCTGAACTCTGTTCAAAACTTGAGAGCCCTGCAGATCTGCTCAAAAAGGATAGTGAATGGACATGGGGTGAACTCCAAGAAAAAGCACTGCGGAAAGCTAAACTCATGCTTTCATCAGTGCCAGCACTTGCCTATTATGACCCCAACCGTCGAACAGTCGTGAGTGCGGATGCCAGTAGCTTTGGCTTGGGAGCAACACTGCTACAGGAGCACGGTGGTGAGTTGAAACCAGTTGCTTTCTGCTCATGCACCCTAACTGAGACAGAGAAACGATACTTCCAGATCGAGAAGGAGTGCTTGGCGGCAGTGTGGTCTTGTGAGCGGTTTGCACGTTACATACAAGGTATGGACAGCTTCTGTCTTCAAACTGATCACAAACCGCTAGTACCACTGATCAATGCATGTGATCTGGATAAAACACCAGTGCGGATGCTTTTGATGCGCCTCATGAGGTTTAATGTGACAGCTGTGCATGTTCCAGGGAAACGGTTAATCGTGGCTGACACTCTATCCAGGAGTCCCTTGAGCCGCAACACAGAGTCAGAGACAGACCAACGTGTCAAGGCGTACATCGAAGCAGTGGTGACTAACAAACCAATTTCACCAGAGAGATAAGAGAAGCTACACAGAATGACACAGACCTCCAAACAGTCACCACCTGCATAAGAAATGGCTGGCCACATGGAATGGCCGGGTTTCTGTCTTCCTCTGCATTCCACACTGCCAGACATCACCTGTCCGAAGCAGAGGGACTTGTTCTGTACCAGGACAGGATAGTGATTCCAGCAGCGCTGCGAGCCAAAGTCCTGAAGCAGACCTGTGTGAGCTGGAAGGGAAGAACTATCTGATAGTAGTGGATTACTATTCCCACTACATCGAGATGGCTCAGTTACCCTCCACATCAAGCCTTCAAGTCATCAACCATCTCAAAAGCATGTTCGGCAGATGGGGAATACCACTGGAGCTCATGAGTGACAACGGCATGCAGTTTGCATCAGCCGAGTTCAGAGACTTTAGTGAGAGGTATGGGTTCGTTCACACAACCTCAAGCCCCCACTATCCCCAGGCAAATGGGGTTGCCGAAAGAGCAGTCCAGACTGCCAAACGACTTCTCAAGCAGCCAGACCCATACATGGCCCTAATGTGCTACCGAGCGACAGGGGCGTCAGACTGGGGGGAAAAAAAGGGACTGAGTACCATGTGAGGAGGGCCCAAAAAGATGCTAGAATGAATAGCTGTGGATGCGGGGAGGGGCCCATAGAAAATGCCTTTCTACGGGGCCCAGAATTTTGTGCTACGTCCCCCAAAGGAGTATATAGCAGGACTTTGTACCGTTTAAAATCACAGATAAAACGCTTCTAAACCAAATAATTCACAACCGAACATGTCCCAGCAGTAATGCAACCCGGAATTGGGGAGAATTTAACAACATTGTCAGCCAAGATGACATCTTTTACTGCCGTTAGCATGTAGCAGTGGACACTAATAGAGTATAGTAACACTTTCTAAAGTCAAAAAGATGACATCTTTTACTGCTGTTGTTTGTATGTATAGCTACATGCGACAATGTTAACACTGCAGTAGCTTAAAAAATCCACTCCAGTCCTGCCTGGCTGGAGCAGATGACCAATCATAGAAGGCAGGAGAAGGCTGACTTGGAGTTGGGTAACATTTAGCCGAGAGTAGAAAAAACTGTTGAAACCAGAGCGTTCAGAACAGTTGGAAATCTGAACGTTTTAGCTCACAGGGATTTCTCTAAAATATGTTTTCCTCATTATTTGAAATATAACATTGTAGATATGACATAAAATACGAAAAAGCATAATATGTCCACTTTAGGCTTTCACCTCCTTCATTTGAAACATTACTGCAGTGGATTTTAGAGTTCCATTTTTGATTTTGTACATGGACAGCACAAATAGCACTAATACTGGCCATACATTTGCATATATGATCACTTTTTAAGTCCATGTTTGGCAAAAAAGGGTATTATCTTCACCTTTTTACATTTAGTGCTCATTTATAAAGTTTTGTCTTTGTCAGTTTGCATCAACCAAACATCTTTATTGAGCCATTGGCCATGATATGAACACTCAGCCCAGGCACTGCAGACACTGGCAATAGCAACTAATAGGCCCTGCAGTAAGGGCATTCTGCCGGCTGTGTGTGTGCCTCATTTTGCTCCGAATACTTGAGGGAAAGTGTTCATATCTAAATTACCCATTGGCCTCAGGGTTGACTGAGATTTTGACGTTCAGCCATCTCTCTCGTTCTCTCGCTGTGTCCATCAGTCTTGCTATTACTTCATTTTGCTGCTCTCTCAAAATCCTATGTCCTTGTTTCTCACTCTTGCTGTGAGCAACATGTTTTTCATCAAAATTTCACAAAAAAACATTACTGTTTCCACAAACTTGTATGAAGCAAATAAATCAGCTGTCTCAATGTCAACTAAGATCATACATCAGAAAAGGGAAAAAAATAGCTGTTACACTTATTTAACATAAGTTTTAATTGAAGATTCTGCTTTATTACATCTTATACTGAATGTAGGTTTGACCATTGGTACTGTCAGCAGTCGCCTCTGTGCAAGGACGGATTACTACTGATGACATTCACGTAACCTCCAAATGAAGTAGTTTAGATGATTTTTGCCTTGACTGCTGGAAGCAAGTGGGTTATAACAGTGTAAACAAAACGCTACATATGAATAAACACAGACATCAACACTATTAAATAATAGCAGAAAGCAAGGAAGTTGCACTTTGGCGCATAGCTGTTTAGGAAAGTACAAAAATAAAATTAGACGAAGAGGAGCAGAAGGGGAAACAGTTGCTCCTACACTGAGGAAATTACAGACAAACTGGAAAATAAATAAGAGTTTGAAACAAAAGCAAGCTTTCTCTGATATGAGTCAGGATGCGAAATAACTTACACAAGAGTTGAATGATACACAATGAGAACACAACAAGACAATGCTCCCTGAGATAATAGGTATATGGTAATGAATCAGACAACTATAAGGTGGTTTCAATCATCTGGACAAACTGTTGGCCTGCTTACACCCTTGTCTGATCGTCAGGGCCAACATTTCAATTTAGTTTGGAGTGAGGTATGTTTTTGGTGTTGTTGCGTGACGAGTAGGCCTTCTGTGACAGTACCCACCACAGGGGTCAGGGTCATTACTCCTGTTTTTGCTGAACAAAAAAAAAAAGTTCACCAATCAAATTCACAATTTAAAGCCTTTATAGATGAAAAGCCAAGTCAAAAATCATGGCCAATGATGAATAAGTATGGTTGATCAGCATACTTACCAACCTCCAGACATCATAGCCTAAATAATGCTATTCGATTAAAAAGTTATGGGAAGAGGCAGAGCAAGGAAGCCATCACTCACACACAGACCCAAGCCCCATTCCTACTTCAGCCTGCTAAATGGGCATCTAGAGAATAATGTGTCAATCAGCAAAGTCAAATGTGTCTGTATGCCAACTCGCTAGGGAGTTTGGAGGTTTATGATGCTTTTTCGTAATTTCTATTTCACAAGTTCTATTGGATGAAATGGAGTCTGAGATGACATGCTGTTATAGCTGCATGAACAGTAACATGCATTTGCAAACATGAATTTGTTTGGTAATATGTGTTATTTAGTGAATTGTAGTGACAGGAACAATACCGTTATTTAGGCACAATAATGCTCTGTCTGTCCTGAAGGCTTTTTCTCTGCCACCTGTAGGCAGCAGGTATCTCTTCCATTTGCAGTCTTTAACTGAAGTGATGATCCGCTGGTTACATTTTGTCCAACGAGCATCAGACTGTTGTAAAATAACCACAGAACACCCCGTGCTTATGTGCACTTCAACTGTATCGTTTTGATTAATTATTCAACACAGTTTCTTCTTGTGAGCGGCTTACATTTTGAAAACAGTTTATTCAGTTCCACAATAGTTTCATGTATAACTCCCACAGGAGTATTCTTTCTGATTCCACGGCGTGCCCAAGAGCTCCACAGGTGCGCCAAGCAGTGCACCTGACTGCTGTCTGGCCACGCCACTGTGCTCTGCTGTGCACAGAGCATCAACTAACTATCAACTTGTGGAGGTAAAGAGATAAAAAAAAAAAGCTCTGTACAAAGAAAGTAGCCACTGATTCAGACAGACAGGATGGGTTACATTTTGGGAAAATGGATGTGTGACATGAGAGAGTGTGAAAAGTGTCAATTGTGTAGGTATAAATCATCTAGCTGCTTGTGTTTCTTGCCCCATCAGACATCTCAGTGACATTAGTGTTCCCAGATATTATTACTGTAGTCGGTACAATCTCACTGTAATAGAAATGATAGCCCCAAACTATGACAATAGGACCCACATTGAAGTAAGCCATAATTGTCTTTTAATATTAGTTATTGATTGTTGTATTTCACAAGGAGATGGAACCAAAGAAATCACCTTGATAATGACATTAAACCAGTCAACAAATCTTTCTTTAGTAGGGATGGGTATCGTTAGGATTTTATCAATACCAATATCGATAATGCTTATCAATACCAACGCTTATCGATACTCTTATTAATATTACTATCTATGGTCTGCTGCAAAAAATAAATGTGAAAAGATTCAACAATTGTTTTTTTTGCAGGAATAAGTTAAATTGTTTCCTGGGTTTTCTTTATATATAATGAGGGAGGAGTAATTGCTGATATAAACATAACAAAATTAGTTTCATCTGGTTGTCAGAACAGCTCACACTAAATTCAGCTGAGCAGCTTCTTACTTAAATCAGCCCACCTTAAATTAGCCGTAAAGTGGACTAAGATTGTACTCAGCAAAACTGGAAGGAGCAGCTTGTCACTAATATAAGAATAGCTGGTCCACCTGAAAGGTCAGCCCACATTACGTTAGTGAGCCTGGACTACTTTAGCTTGTCGCTAACGTTGGGGCTAATAACCTTCACTTAACGCAGCAGAGATGGAACTTGAACAATTATGGGGCCATTTTTTTGGCAGTTTGCAGATTATCTGCATTGGCTTTTTATTTGCCTGATAACCGATACAGTTAATTTTTTAAAAGGTGCTACTTTGGCTGCGCTACAGCTCTGTGTCTGTCCCTCTGCTTTGGTTTCACTCACCACTGAGTCTGACTTAATGTCCCACCCACAAAACTGTCTGACTCTCCTTTACTGGGTATTATGTTGAAAGTTTATCATTTATGAAATAATAGCTTAAAGCAAGTTTTGTGTTGGAGTGTGTAACATTCCAAAATCTTAATTTTGACTTAAAGATTTTCATGCATTTTAAATGCATTATCGGTTCCAAATATTGGTTGTCGGTTTCATTAACTACTAATAATCGGTATTGGTACCGAAAAACCAGTATCAGTTGATCCCTAGTCTTGAGGAGTTGTTGAATTTATTCACTGACAAATAGCCTAAACTCTACACATACTGCACTACTACATTTACAGCTATAACCTTACTGTTTAATTTTTACCGCCCCCTCTCTCTCTCACACACACAGTGTTTCGTGTTTTAAGCCCCCAACGTTGCCTTCCAGGCAGCGCTGCCTAAAAGGCAGTAGGATTAGGCAATAGTTAGGGTTAAGGTTAGGTGCCTTGAAGTCGACGGTCACAGCGCTGGCTTGAAGTTGATGTTGGGGGCTTAAAACACCATCAAGCCTCTCTCTCGCACACACACACACACTACACTGCTATCTTTACATTTACAGCTAACTGCTTACTTCATACTCACCATCATACACACTCTCTCTTTCTCTCTCTCTACTGCTCACTGGCTTACAATATACAGTACATACATATGCGCTGAGTTATTCTCAAAGGATTTAGCTACTCTAACACATTTTAGTTTAAAAATCATTTCCAGATGCGGGCGCCTGGCGGTGTTACATAAAAACCGATGTAACATAATCTGTCCAGGAACTTATCATTACAATGGTACTGACCATTCCGGAACTGGTACCAGTTTTTCGATACCCTATCCCCATTCTTTAGTGAGCTCAACAATGTTGCAATCTTGAGGGAACTTTTTGTCTTGAGGAGAGGATGTTTACTATTTTCCTTCTGATTTTCTTGAATTCCCAACTTCACGTACTTCTGTTCTACTACTGTTTTTCTCTGTCTGTCTGTCTCACTCACTCTCTCTCTCTGTGGCAGTGATACTTTGTATCTCTGCCCTCACAAAGGCATAATCAATTCAAGAGTTTGTCTTGGGTCGTTATTACCTGCTGGAGGACCATCTGTTCACAGAAGCTGGCGGAGGACTCTGCCAGGTACACACACTGAAACATACTCTGGCACACACACACACATACTGTAGCCTGAAGGGTTGCCAGGTAGATTTGGACTGCAGTAAGAAGTGAGATGTCGAATAATTGTGCCTCAGGAAGGGCTGAAGACAAAAACCTTGGCAAAATAAGTGTGTACATTGGTTTTCGTTGTGTTTCTGCATAAATATATGGTTGCATAGAACAGTGTGTATGTGAATGTCCATGTGTATAACCTCTACTAATGTGACACGTGTGCAACAATGTGCTGAGGTGGCCAGTGGGCGTGTGTGTCAGGTACAGATGGTGAAGGCCATCAGGCATCTCATCCAGCCAAAGGTGTTCAGCTAATATTTAAGAGTAGCACAGTTACATATAATTACACCCACTACCTTAACAACAGCTTGACTGTCTAGCTGCTAGTGCTACTGTGAAGGAAATAACTATAAAAACTAGAGGTGGCACAGGCACCGGCAGGAAAGAGTAAAAAAAGGAGACTAAAAAAAACAAAAAAGATAAATGTTCATTATTTTTTTGCCTTTCTAGGTTAACTTGTTCCTTTTTGTCACAGTGTTCATAGCCTGGTTCTAGGCCTCAAAATTTTTTAGTTTTTTAGTAAAACCCTGCATATTATACCTTTTTAAATGATTCTCATTCCCTAGAGCATAGATCTTCAACAGGGGGTCTGCGACCCTTAGGGGGTCCTCAGTGTTACTCCGGGGGGGCCGCCAAATTATAGTTTTTTTACTTTTTTATTAAAATGTCTGAAAACATACATTAATATGAAATCCTGTGCCTTCCACATGTATGTTTAACATTAAACATGATGTATAAATATTAGGGCTGTCAAACGATACGTTTTTTAATCACGATTAATCGCTGAATTTCTATACTTAAAGCGATGGTTCGGAGTAATTCACCCTAGGGTCCTTTGCACCATGACCTCGAGCCAAACACCCCCCCAGAAGCTTTTTTCACCTGGGTTGAACATTGGGAGAGTTAGCTAGAGTAGCGTTATCAGCTGAATAGCTTAGCGCAGGGGCTAATGGACCCACGTTTGTATCTCGTAAGTTACCCCACTAATAATGCCCGAAATGATACCAAACGTCTACAAGTAGTACAAATAGGTTATGCACTCATAAAACGATGGATTGGAAAGTTTGTAAGTACACCAGAAGTTTATGTAAATAACACTTGCCTGCTTGCGTCTGCTCTCTGCTGTTGTTGCTGCTGCTGTAAGACGAGTGCTTAGGGCCGTCTACAAATTACAACACCAAGAAGAGATGCAAAAGAGATGCAACAAAAATATTTTTTAATTTAACTTTTTTTTAAAGTAAGTGCTGTAGTATAACTATCAGGAGACAAGTTATAATTGAGGTAAGTTTGGAGACATTACCTTATTTAATCATTAAATTAATAAATATTTTTGTTGTATCTCTTTTCGGTGTAGTAATTTGTAGACGGCCCTAAGCACTCGTCTAACTGCAGGTTACTGCACGAGATCACATGTTACCTTGGCGATGTTTAATAACAAAGATGTTGCTGACAATTGCCAGTTTGGGAATTTTCATTTTAAGTTTGTTGCTTTCCACACGGCCAAGGCCCAGGAGACGGCTGCCTGATTCCAAACTCTTGTTTTACAAGCTGGACAACAGGTTGGTCCGTTACGTGGTTGTGTGTCGTGCTGTTGTTTACCTTCGTAATTTCCGGATTTCCCTATCATCTCCGCGGTAAACGTCACAACGCTTTGAACTGTGGGTAATTCCCTTTGGTGAAGTCTGCATCAATGCAGACTCACAGAAAGGGCTCGGTAAGTGTGTACTCAAACCCTCACGCCCTTTGAAATTCCACATTGGGACAACCCTAAGCCCTTACGAATTTCGCGAGAACGTGCACCAAAGTCCGTGAGTCTTTGAGTCCGGACTTTGGGATTGGGCCTTTATGAACTTGATTTTAAGATTTGTATTTGTTTATTATTTATTTATTTACTGTAAACAAAAGAAAAATGTGTGAATTTAGTCACACATTTGAATCTAGAGTGAATATTAGGGTTGGGTATTGTTTGGTTTGGATACCGGTGCTAAAGCGGTACTTTTAAAATGGTACCGGTGCCTTAACAGTGCCTGAACCAATACTTTTTAGGTAAGTTTAAAAAAGAAGGGTACTAAACAACAGTTGGCGACATTAAAGAACGGCTTGTTTATTGCTAAGGCCATATGGTCAAAATTAAATGATTTAATAATAATGTAGTAACTATAACAATAACTTATTTCACTAGTAAATAGCTGTTCAACGACAAAAACAACCACCAGATGGGAAAAGGGCATTTAACAATAACTTTGAATGCACCATGAGGCTGTAGATTACCAGTTTCATTGAACGCAGTGTCTGTGTTTTTCTGACTACGGCAGCTGCAGATTATTACATCCCGGTGTTGGAATCCTCTTTCAGCATTGTAACCGTGTTTAATCCAGCTACTAGCTAGCGGTAGGCTAACGTTAGCTGCTGTCGAGTGTAGTGTTAACTAGTGTCACGTGCAGCAATGTTTCTGTTGCCTGTAACGTCCGATTCAGAGTAAGAAGCGCAGGCATATCAGTGGCACCGGAATGAGGCACCGAAATCCGCCTTGCTATTCCTGCAGCAGCAGGATGTGTTAGGAGGAAGTATGGCAAAGTGCGGCAAAGGGTCAAAATAGTAGCCTGTTATGCGTTATGCTCTGCCCTTAATCACATCGCGATTAACGCGTTAATGCCGACAGCCCTAATAAATATCCATCCATCCACCCAGTTTAATATGCAGCTCAGTTTCATAAAATATATGTAGTAGGGGGTCCCTGCTCTGTCTCTCTTTCAGCTAAGGGGTCCTTGGCTTAAAAAACCTTAAAGACCCCTTCCCTTGTGTTTAAAACAGCTATTATTGATATTCTTATACTGTAACTGGCTCAGTGGTAGAGCTGTGCATCGGAGTGTAAATGTGAATGTGTGTGAATGTTTATCTGATGAGCAGGTGGCACCTTGTATGTTGTGTACAGTGTGTGAATGGTGAGTGGATCCTGTACTATGTTAAATAAAAACAGTCCATTTACATCTTGCTTTATGGAGCTTCATAACAAGTCTCAGCTCGTTTATTTATATATATATATATATATACACATATACATATACACAGTATATATACAGTATATACATACCACTGTCAACACATACTCAGTGTGACACTTTTAAGGGAGAGGGAAGGTGACACTGTGTGTGTGTGTGTGTGTGCGTGCGTGCGTGACCATGGAAAGCGATAATGAGTGATGTGCATTAGCTGTTCAACAGCATGATTCAGGCTATATTTAGAGGTAATTGTTTTTGTGTACATAGGGCTTGAAAGAAGGTGTGACTTTCAACAAAGTAGAAGTTCATCATATGTGAGTCACAGTGTGGGTGAGCAAAACAACCCCATTTGTCTCTCTGATTTCCTCATGACACTTTTTTGTGAAAATATGGGTGTTACTCACAGGATATCTCAGCACATTATAGAATACATTGCAGTGGTAATATAAAACACAAAAATGAAAAAGAACTCAAGGGGATGGAATGTGTTCTCAGGTGTATGTCTAGGTAATTCACTGTCAGGCATTATGTCAAAGTATCTTTTCATATAACGACAGGAAAGGTTTACAATCCTCAAGATGCTATGATAGCATTTTTTCGGAACTTCACCTGCCTGACATGGCGAGTTTGCTATTTTTTTTTCACTCAAGGACAGCCACTTCTGTCAAATTAACTGCCACAGAATTCAAAGCAAGAGTCTATAATAGTAGCTAAAGAGAGACATTTCACACGTCACTTTACCTGACATTCATGGCCTTTTAAAATGGTGCTTCAAATGTAGTTGTCAAGAAATAGTGACAAAATGTACTAATGGAAATAGCAACCTTATTCAGGAAATAGGGTTTTCCCTAGATGCCCATGGACTTCCATAGACAGATGTACGTTGACTACACTGTTTGAGCACAGGACATCATTTGATTACAGTTTCTACACACACATTATTTGAATGCCATTAGCCATTATGTTTCTATCTTAGATTTCAGTTTTGGCTCCGACAGCTAGATGTCCTTCCAGCCAACAAGCCAATATGCTGCCAGCAAGTCAATATGTCCGCCTGTGAGACCAGCAATGGGGATTTTTGCCCTAAGGAGGCCTTTCAAGTATTACTTGTTGTCAGGCTGCGTAAAAAAGCTGTGTCCTTTGCAAAACATACCCTGACCTAAATTCCCTCAACTACAGACACCAATGAATTAGTTGGGCAGTATACGGACTGGAACCACAAATGCCTTGCAGAGACTGCCCATAAGTTTTCCCATTTGTTCCCATTGTACAGTTCATTGTGTCAGGATTACACAGACATGCAAAAGACTGAGTTCTTGGAGAGGGGTCAGAGGAAGCTTTGAAGACCAGCTTTTCCTGCTGTCCAGATTGCAAGTGTGTCAGATTTTTTACTTGCACGTCTCACGCAACAGATACACTCTCATTTTAATCTACGCAGCTGTCTGCACTGGCTCTCTCTGGCTGCTTTCGTCCTTTCTCAAACTCTGTCAGAGCCTATAGGATTATAATGGGGAAACATTGTTTTTGTGTAAGATCCTTATCTAGCTTAACGGCAAACTGCACAGAAAGTTTGGTTGCTTCTTTGCTGCTCGAACGCTTTGAAATGCTCGGAGCAGACAGAACCAGTATAGACAGTAGCTTCAGTGTCGCATGAACACTGCTGTTACGCGAGAATGACGCTGACATGATGTTTGTGGTCTAGACGTGGGATCTAGAGTGTGGCCTTTTGGAACAGGTATAAACACTTAGCGTAAAGGAAACACACTTAAGGCTGTTTGCAGACCATGGATGTATTAAGAAGATCTGGATACAATGTTCCAAAAAAAGTGTCCCATTAATTCCTATAAAAGTTTCTCACTGGGAGCATACATCCAAAAAGCCTGTGTGGGCTGCTTCATGCTGCTGCTTTTTTTGTTGGGCCAATAGAGCATGTGCAAGAGAGTCCTTCTCCGGCCTAGCTGACTTCCTGTTGGCTCCCCGCACACATGAATGGCATACAATAATTTAATCACACGGCTCTTCTTTACATTCAAAATGTAATGCTGGTTTGTAATGGTCAGAAAAAGTTTTTTCAACGTTTTACAGCCGTTGCTTTTCTAATGATTGTGTATGGGGGAAATGTTTTTTTTTCAGCCAGTGTGCACCACATGATTCTGACAGAAGTCTCAATACCAAGTGTGGCCACTATGCAAAAATTGCCTCACAGTTCAGCGCTGGTCCTTGGTTCAAACCATCGAAAGCACAGTGTCAAAAAATGTTGGCTCCTTATTTATTAAGAATGTGCAGTGAGTCAAAGATCTCTGCCAAAAAAACACAGGGTAGTCAAACAAAAAAGCTAATCCTTGCTCAACTTTTGCCACTGTGCAATGCATCATTATGCAGGAATCAATTATGTGTAAGTAGTGTGTCGCATGCATTGTACAGATTTTGCCGTTTACCTTACAAACATCAGTCAGATTTATTACTGCTCCATACTTTCCAGAGTTGTTCAATCCTGATACAAATGAGTATCAACCCTTAAGTGATGCATATGTGTCTGATAAGCCTTTCAACGGGCTGTACTGGAAATACAAAAAAACTGGTCTGGGATTGCCTTTACACGGCTCTCACTCACCTTTCCCCCAGGCGACAAATACTGACACTGTGTCATGGCCCACGGCGTCTGATACCTAACATGCTCTCACATGCACGCACGGCTGAACCGGCTATCAAAACAAAACATGCTGTTCTCTCATAAAGTACATCGTCATTTGTATGTATTCCACGTATTTATTACTGTATGCACTACAGTGACTGCTGCTTTATAAGAGCACGGACATGGATGGTTGGGTCCTAAAACACAAGGCTTTCAAGCGGGCAAGCAGAGTTTGTGTCCCAGAAGATGTTAAGGGGAAAACACAAGACTTTCACCTTTAACAGGGTTTTGTGTCCTCAGAGTATTACTTAAGGGGTTTTGGTGACTAAACGTTTCTGTCATCGCCAAAGTACAGTCACCTTTTCTCTGCAAAAACGGCAAAGGCTACTAAAACAACTGTAACCTCATGGTGCTCTGTACCCGGCTCACAGTCACCGTTTCTCGGCTAAATGTAACTGTAACGACCGCTAAACTTAACTGTCAAGTGACTGGTCGTCACGTGACTGTCCGGCGGTCGCCATAATTTTGTAGGATATCATACAAATTGTTGAGCATTAGTCTTTTGTCCTTCATACAAACTCGTTCATGTGAATGCGTTGAAACAAAGAACAGAGAAGCTTCAATTACAACACAGAGGGAGTGTGTCTTCATTCTCTGCTCAGGACGCCATTACTCCACTGTATCTTTACATTTAACTTCTACATTAATGATCACAATATTGAGTACAGACACTTTAAATTGGGCTTCCTGGTTCATGTGTGGATGACACATGAATCTGGAACCCTGCAGAACATGCCCACACTGATGCAGACCCTTGTGTTGTTTTGCCAGAGGGCTGTCAGTCTGAAAGCACCCTAAGTGCTGTGTGAAAGGCTCAGGGCAAAGAACTTCAGTATCATACAAAGCCAAGCAGTCACTCTGTGAGCTTCTAGTTCTGTGTCCATCTGTAGACTACAATACCAGCCATCCATCCAGAAAATCAGGCTGCAAAAATGTGAAGCTACATAACCAGCCAATTGGCCCTTTTCACAGCAGAAACAGCACAGGTGTTACTAATAACATTAATGATAGCTCTATCTATTCAAGTGCCCCAGTAGTGTGACAGTGAGCCAGCATGAACAATATCAGGACCCTGAAACTGAAGCGGCTAAATGGAATCTAGCCAATATTAATGTTATTATTTACACCTGTGCTTTTTCCACTGAGACAAATGTCTTCCATGAAAAGGGCCTGTCTGCCATCCAGTTCCTGCTCCTAACTGCACCAGTTGGTGAGTCAGAAGATTTTGATAGAAAAAAACGTATTTTAAAAATGTGAAAGTTTAGGCTGTTTACATATATGTGGTACCGCTGCTATTTGTGAGTTTTACCTGAATACTTGTACGTGATCGACCATGGGCAGGATTTCTTGGCTCTTCCACTGTCAGAGTTTAAGATCCGAGGCACATGTCGGTACGACTTACTGGAGTGTAAGAACTTGAATTCACAAGCAGTGGTGGAGGAAGTACTGAATCTCAGTACTTAAAGGAACACGCCGACTTATTGGGAATTTAGCTTATTCACCGTAACCACCAGAGTTAGACAAGTCGATACATACCCTTCTCATCTCTGTGCGTGCTGTAACGCTGTCTGACGGCCGGAGCGGCAGCAGGCCAGCACATAACATGCAGGTGAATGATTCCAGTAATCCTACTGCTCCGAATAAGTGACAAAATAACGCCAACATGTTGGCGTGTTCCTTTAAGTAAAAGTACAAATAACCAGAGACATATTTACTTTAGTAAAGGTAGAAGTACCACAATGACAACCCTACTTAAGTAAAAGGAAAAAGTGCCTGGTGTGTTTCACACACCGGCCACAACAACAGGTCGGACCGCCACATGTGGGACGCGATCCCCAGGCGCAGGGGCACACAACAACGGGGAAACGAAGCGCCACACGCCGGCCACAACAACGGGACGGACCCCGCTTGCGGGACGCGATCTCCGGGCGCAGGGGCACACAACAACGGGGAAATGAAACTCCACAACAACGGGACGGTTGTGGTTAGAAAAAGAAGAATGGGGAAAGGAACCGTCACACGCAGGACACGCTGACAACAGCGGGATGGTTGTGGTTAGGAAGAGAACAACGAGGAAAGGAAGTGCAACACTTGGGACGCAGACTCCGGGGTGAAAGTCCTGTGTTGTTTGACCCATCCACGACGCCTTATCAATACTACTCGCTACCGTCATCGTTCTGTGATCACGAAATATGCTTCCCATTGAAATACGTTGCTTTCAAATTCGTAATCACCACACGAAAAAAACAACATTATCGTGTCCTGTCCACGACTCAATAGATTCAATAACGTGACCATATCACGAACTGCCATGAGACCGGGCTGGGTGCTCCACGCAAAGTGTGAAGTGCGCCCTCATTTAGAAGAAGTCTCCCGTCTAATCCTGCCTTGTACTGACCGAAGTTGGAGAAACAGCTAGCTGATGTGGTATTAGCTAAAGCGGTTAGCAGAATATATCAGAATGTTAACTTGTGCAGCCAGATCATACTCCAGCGCTGACACAGTGCTGTGGAGATAGGTCTGGCAATGTGAGAATAATTTAATAGTGATTATAATGATTTGTAGTGTTGTATGTTTGGGTGCTTGACTTGATAATATTTTAGACCACATTTCAAAGATGACTTCTCCTTTTCAATTTATTCCCACGTAACAAAAGATACTATGAGACAGTATTTTTCCAGCACTCCCAGTGATAAAGGCTAGTCTTTCTTTCCTCCCTGCCCACTGAAGTCCAGAGTGGATGATAACCCCAAGCCCCAGCTAACTGATAGGCTTGATGTGTAATTAATGGTCTGACATGGGCTAATGAAGCTAATGACGCTAACTGTGCTAGCATATGGGCGCCCCATGGGGATCCACACTCGGCGCTCTAATTTAGATAAATGACGCCCCAGGTTATGCCGAGCTATTTGCATTTCATTTGGTGGCGGCCAAGGGAGAAACAGGGATTAAACAGGGCGATGGATGGGAGAGATCAAACAACAGAGGTGTTTGGGGTTGGAGGGATGGGGAGATGGAGGTGTTTACACTGGTGAATGTGTATGTGTATGTGAATGTGTGGGTGTAGATCTCCCTTTGGCCATGCATGATGCTGTTGTCAGATAAAAGGATTGGTAGCAGAGGGGGCTGATGGCAGCTGTCAGAAACAGACAGCACTGTGTCTGTGCGTGTGTGTGGTGGTGGGGTGGGGGGGGCACAAACAGGTTTGTAATTACTGTATAGTGGCCCTTGGGAGACATGTCATTGTCAGCTAGAAAGTCTCATGAGGAAAGTGAATGTGCTGTATTTGGATCGTATCATTGTAAAACATGAGAGGCTCTGACTGTCGAAACAATCACACGTGTACGTATATGTTATAAATGAATACAAAAAGTAACCTTGCATGCGTGTGATGGAGCAGTTTTTGTAGAATGTAGTGCAAATAAGTTTTTAATTCCTTATTGATCAACTTTTTTCCACTCTTTGAGCTTGATTCAAATTTACATAATTTTCAATCACCTCACATCCACCAGTCCCCTGAGGGTTTTGTTCAGGATGTGGCATTAGCAAAAATGCCATCTTCTCAAAACTACAAATTCTCAGTGAGTGGCATGTTAAAAAATGGTAATTCACAAAGACACCTGCAGTATATCTTGCAGTACACTTCCATCTTCTTTAGCCAAATGAAGGGATAACGCTTAAACTGACATTGAACATTACAGTTAAGTTTCTGAAATACACTGTTAACGCATCCAGGTATGAGGATCTTATTTTAGGTGATATGGTTTGTTGTTAGGCTGGGCTGTTCGGATTCAGGAGCAGACAGAGAAAAAGGTTGGAACAGGTATGGCGGTTTATTGAACACAATGAGTAATGAAGGTGCTTGAAATCCTCTGGGGCTGAGAGCGGGCAGACAGGTGAGAGGCAGGTTCAACAAAAAAAACAAGTTGGCTCAGGCAGGCAGACTGGACTTCCAGGGCTGAAGCAGGAATCTGGACACAAAAGAAAACACAAAAAGTCAAAACAAAGCTTACAACAGGAATACAAAATGGCAGTCTTTCAAAACCCACTTAGGCTGGCCATAGCAAGTGTTACCACTTGGGTGAACGGACAATCTGGCAGAGACTGCTTGGAAGGCCGGGGTTTAAGACAGGAGTGGTGATTGCTGGATATGATTCAGGTGAGCAGGAAGCCACAGGTGTCCTGACGAGGAGGGAGAGGGAGCCAGGAGCGCCACACCCACTCAGCACATGACAGACAAGACAAAAAACAAGGGAGAGGGGAGAGGGAAAACAGACAGCACCATGACAGTTTGTAGAGTGAGGTGCCCACTGAATGACAGATCCAACTTCACAGAAAACATCAGCGGATGGACTATATGGACTTGGAGTGATGACTTGGGATACACCAGTCCAAAATGGATCCTTTATCCGCTCTGAAGCAGCGGTGCTCGTCCATGTCTGCTCAGCTTTTGCCATGCCAGCAACACTAGTCATCCAGCAAAATTCTGGCCAGTCAAATACATGCAAGAGTAAATTAATTTGTAAAGCCAATAGCGTATTTCTACCTCACTTTTGTTGTGAAGTAAGATTGCCCCTGTAATAACTTACCAGAGTTGTAAAATCCTGTCTCTTAGTTTTACCAACAGCTGTGCAGTGTTTTGTAGCCTGATGAGCCTTCACATTACTCAAACTGGACCTCCTGGATTGTATTTGATGTCTCACCAGTACCTGAAGCAAACACACCCTCACCAACAAAGCATCTTGCATTGTGTTGTCTTTGGGGTATTCCTGCTGAGATTGTAAGGTGTTAAAGTGCTGACTTCTTGTGACTTAAAGACTTAAAACTTTGGCTAGATGTTCAGCCATTTAATGCGAGCTTTGGTCTGCTTTTGGTCCGTCTGACGCCTGGACACTGGTTAGCAAGAAGCCCAGCAGAGTCGCAGTCAGTGTTCCGTTCCTCCACGCTTGCATCGGTGCCCCCTCTGATGTAGACGTGGCCATGGTTAGCTACTATAAGTTACAGTTCCGCTCATGAAGACAACGAATGCAGTAGAAAGATTCGGAAAAGGCCAGTAAGTGTATCTGGAGTTAAGATTACTTTCTCAAACTATTTCCAAGAGTAATAAAGACCTGTTTGAATTCATAGTTGTTAACGTGGAATTTCACTAGCTACATGTTAGTTGTTATTGTTAGACGAATATTAGCCTAGATCAGACTGCAGTGACCAAAAAAAGAGCATCAGACTGTTTGTTAACCTGCTGCCTTCTGTCAGTACAATACGAATCACAGTCATCAAATGGACTCTAAAGCATGATATTATTAAGCATATGATGCGTGTTTGAACAAGTCCCTGAAAGAGGTAATTAGCTGGAACAAAGTTACTCAGTGGGAGGTCCTCAAAACAGAAGTATATAGGACCTGTTTCTGCATAGTTGTGTGTATGCATATGTGGGTTTTAACATCCAGTACATGAAGTAAGAGTTATCATATTATGTGTTCTGGATGATTAGCCAGAAGGATGGGTAGATTCCAATGCTTTAAAGGTACACTTGGCAGGCTTCAAACCCTATTTCCGAGTATAAACTCCCCAAGTAGAAAATTTATTACTTCACATTTGGTCAAATTTGGTATTTATTGTTTATTACATTGGTGAATTTGCCAAGTATCTACACGATTTACTTTTTTTAAGTTAAAAAAAAATGTGATTTCTTTAAACATGTTTTCATCTGCGGCCATACAGCAAAACCTTACTATAGAGCATAATCAGACTCAAAGCACCATAAAAGTGCTTTTAGATGGTGAGCTGCTTCTGCTGCAAGGTGCAACTCTGCCACCACAGCTACTGTCCAATCCTATCCACAACCTGTACCTACAACCAGGCTACAGGTTGTACTTTCAACTCTTATCAAAGAGCTTTATAGGAGTGGACTGTAGCTTACAGTATAGGTAATTGTAAGCTTAAGATACTTACAACATAACAACTTTAGCTAACACCATGCGTGTTGTTTATTGGCCCAGACTGGATTTTTTCCATGGTATGCATGGAAGTGGAAGTGGAAACAATATTTTGACCCAAAATCCTAACTCAAGGTCCACTTACTAGCTTTTCCTAATATTTCAACCACATCTCATGGTCTTCATCAGTAGTGATGTTGTAGATTCAACAACAATTCAAGGATTAGTTCATTCATGTGATAACAGGTGGCGGTACATGTAGAGGACATCATACCCCCTTTCTCTGTTCAAGGAGGCCTCTGTTGATTGATCTCTCCCCAGTCATCCATTGAATCCTGGTCGATGACCTTTGACCCCATCCCAGTTAATATTCCATTTTATGTCTCAGAAAGCTGATGTGTGTTTACCCTGTTTAGTTAGTGTCTTGTTCAGATGCCTTGCCATTTGACAAATGTCATCAACTTATCATCACCTTTTTTCATACTTCAGTAGTCTAGCATTCTAGAGCAATGTGTAAAGACATAATTTGGCGCTAAAGCGGAAACGTTGATGTTCGCTTTGTGAAAGTCCTCAAATCTCTTTTGAAAACCAACCTTAACTTATGATGTCTTGTACGAACTGTTTCGGTGCTTGATATGAGTTTACCAAAGTCTTCGATTATATATGATTAAAATAGTAAATAAATGTTTGGACGCGCCGGTGCATCTTACGCCCTCAGGGGTTTAAACCAATCACAATCGCAGTGGGCGGCGGATGTAATAATGGTGCCACTGCAAAATAGCCTCGGGAAGAAACTTGTTTTTGGAGGAACGTGTACGTTCAAAAGTTTTTTTTGGTCGTGCAACAGAAAACTCCGATTGGAAAGTTAGTGGATCTGAGAAGCAGTTAACCATAGTCATACATTGAACAGAGTTTAGAATGCCAACGCAAAGAAAGCCGAAGGTGAGGGACATCCGGCCAAAAATGAAGGACATCCAGCGGATCTTCTGGCGGCACCGGAACAATCCGGAGCAAACGTACACATGTTCCACCAAAACAAGTTCCTTCCCGAGGCTATTTTGCAGAGGCAACATTAATCTGTCTGGTGCTTGGCGCCACCCAAGAAGATTGTAATTGTTTTAAAGAAATGCCAATAAACCAGAGCACGTTTTTCTGCCATCACCGGAATGCTGTGTGGACTAGCCAGATGCTCCTCCGCAGCGCTCTTAAGTCTTTGCTAACCACAGACTGTTATTGTTGATAGCTAAAGTTAGCTAAATTAGTATAGTCGTAATTCTATTGCCTAATTTAAGTTAAAACTATGCGTAATACCAGATTTCTTGTAGTTACCTGATTAATCCAGTTTTGTGCCAATGCTCTGCCATGCTAAAGTCCTACTGATAAGTCCTGATAACTGTTAAGAAAAGTTATTTATTTTAGGAAAATCACAAACCGCAAAAATCAGTTTCTCAATCAAGAATCCGTTCATTGATTTGCACTGCATGTCGCTTGTGCAGGAAAAACTTCAAGGCAATTCAAATTTTTCAGCCGCGGGGCATGTTCTTTTGACAAGTTCTACTATGGACTCTGTAACATTTCTTGTGGAAAAAATGCCTTGGTTACCTTGTTTCAAGTCATTTTAGTGTGGTATAGAAAGCCTGCAGGAAGACTCAGCTTGATTTGGGCCAGTTCTCATTAATATTCAACAAGCTAAGCTGCTTGACTTTGATTGGCTAACAGCTAGCCAAAGAGAGCCTGGCTATCAGCATGCTTTACCCAGCGCAACTGGGCGAGCTGTAATTGGCCTGATTTCTCCGCTTATTTCTTTTCAGTAGCTAGAGCTGACAGAGGAGCTAGCAGTTCATTTTCACATTCACACATAACACATATGGATCTAACATATTTAAAAACATGCAAGTAAAAACGGTTTTGTGTGGCAGGGCACCTTTAAAATAAAACATGTTCTGACTATTTTTTACAGGAAAAAAATTCAAAGGACGTTGTTGATATTGTAAATTCTGATTGTTTTGATGCTTCCTGAAGCAGATCTTGTCCATCTGCCTGTTTCCATAATCCACCCACTGCAGAACAAGAAAACCTGACCTTCAGCCATAATGGACTATATAACCTGTTGACTTGTGGGTAATGCAGTTTTTAATGGACTGACTTGAAATTTCAGTGCCTGGAATGGAGAGAGAATGAGAGTGACGGAAGAAACAAGGGAGAAAACGGGCATTGCGAGGAAGAAATACAAACAAACAGCTAGATAAGAATGTTTGGCTGTTATTGTTTTCCGTGTCTAACATCCTGAGACATGGCCTGTGGTATTCAGGAGATTTAATGCAGAGGAGAGAGAGAGAGATCCATAAAGCCTCTACACTCCCTCAACACCCCAGGGGAAGCCATCTTTAATTCATGAATACTATAAAAATAAAGGTTTTTCTCTGAAGGCCCTGCAGCCTGTAACAAACTCTCAAAGGAACATGATACCGGGCAGATGTTGACGCTGTGGTTATGGATGGATATTGGCTTGAGAGACCCATGTTATAGTTTTTGAGGAAATGAATAAAGTCTAACTTTGGCTGTGCTAAGTGGATTCCAATAAGCTGCGTGTGGATTCTGTCTCTCTGCAGACACCAGACAGACTCATGACAGCTAGATAATAAATGAACAGACTGCCAGTTAGGTACCAACGTTGACTGGACTACAAGGAGGGCATTAATGCATTCTATTTTGAAGTCAGACAGTAAGCAACACTTCGCCTGCGTGATCATTTGGATCTGCGGAGTCTCACTGCGCTCCTAATGTGAATAGACAGGCAGACAACGCTCCGCGAGTAAATGCCAGGTGCTCAATGCGTAATAACTATGGAGCTTATGTGCACTACTGGATCCATGCCGGTACAACTGAATGACATTAGTTGCCTGTGGTATCATTTATCCCTAATCACAGGTTGATTTATAACAAATAGTGGCAATCCTAGTCTTTGCTAGTCCATATTGACAACGTTATATTTCCGGGATTGTTCTTTTTCGTCCAGATGTCCGTTACCTTCTGCTTTCTTTGTGTTGGCATTCTAAACTGTGGTTGATTTATGAGGACTATGGTTAACTGCTCCTCAGATCTCTGCAGGGTAAATCCAGACAGCTAGCTAGACTATCTGTCCAATCTGAGTTTTCCGTTGCACGACTAAAACAACCTTTGAACTTACACATGTTCCACCAAAACAAGTTCCTTCCCGAGGCTATTTTGCAGAGGCGACATTAATCTGTCTGGTGCTTGGCGCCACCCAAGAAGATTGTAATTGCTTTAAAGAAATGCCTATAAACCAGAGCACATTTTTCTCCCATCACCGGAATGCTGTGTGGACTAGCCAGATGCTCCTCCGCAGCGCTCTTAAGTCTTTGCTAACCACAGACTGTTATTGTTGATAGCTAAAGTTAGCTAAAGTAGTATAGTCGTAATTCTATTGCCTAATTTAAGTTCAAACTATACGTAATACCAGATTTTTTGTATTTACCTGATTAATCCAGTTTTGTGCCAATGCTCTGCCATGCTAAAGTCCTACTGATAAGTCCTGATAACTGTTAAGAAAAGTTATTTATTTTAGGAAAATCACAAACCGCAAGAATCAGTTTCTCAATCAAGAATCAGTTCATTGATTTACACTGCATGTCGCTTGTGCAGGAAAAACTTCAAGGCAATTCAAGTTTTTCAGCGGCGGGGCATGTTCTTTTGACAAGCACGGCTGCAGCTTCACAGGATTTGCGGGATTTAGTATATTAATATAATTTTAAGGTGACAGGGTTATGGTAGGAGATAGGCAGGAAGTGAAATGCAGTTTACGTATTTGAGCGACCACCACACCCTTTCTTTAAAATGTCACAGTACTTCAGTATTGTAAACGAAAACGCCTTTTTCAAATTAGTTGCAAATCAACATTATTCGTAGAATTCATGGTTAGATTACATAATATTAACACTTGATGAAAAAAAATGCACTGATCATGAAATAAATTAATACTTCTTACGTATATTGCAGTCTTTGAATTGCATCACAATGCACAATTATATTGATAGTATATTGTCTGTGGTTTGTGGGCATATATTTAGATTTGTTGCATTCAAATACACTTTTCAACTCTATAAACTACATGTGGGAACACATGCCAAGTCAAAAACTAGAATGGTACACAGAAGATTTCTATTGTAGGTGAGAATATATTATTAAAATGGGACATTGGTTGAAATGAGGGACTTCCGGCGGCACCTGAACAATCCCAGAAATGAACGGTCTTAGATATAGACTAGTGAACTACTGTAGCTGGCAAAGTAACCGCTAACTCAATAGGGAGCCAGGAACATGCTAATGCTGGTCAGTCACAATAGCTCTCCGAGTGAGCTAGCTCAGTTGCTAACAGGACAATAGTTTACACAGTTTATTCAAGAGATGTATTTGAACCATCCATTTCTCTCTTTTAAAATCCATTCTCTACTTTGAGCTAGCAAGCTACACGCTGTATTTGAACAATGCCCTTCTCTCCTTTAACTGCCTGTAAACCATGTCTCTATTGTGAATGTTGACTCACTTCCTTCAAAGAACATTTGCTATTTGTCAATGACACACATTTGAATGTCAAAAGTTTACCAATTATGGAACTTGTTTCAAAAAATGTCCGCAGATTTACTTCCCCTTGTGAGCTAATCCTCTGCAGTTTCATTGAAATTAGTCTGGATCAATGGAAGTACATTTCCAGGATAAGTGCATGCCATAATCAGTGTGTTGCTGTTCCCAAAATCCCTTGTAATTTAAGCTAGCAAGCTACAAGCTAAAATGGCATGTTTTGAAGGACATTTGGATTAGCAATAAGGCAGGCCTGCTTGGTTCTGTATTCTGTATTCTTTATATTCTTTGTAAACTTTACAATCAGGTTGTAGGTGAGAATATGTAATTAAAATGGGATTTACACCTAAATATGGAGTACATCTGCATAGAGTAATTTTTGTTGATTCACATAAAACATTAGCAGTCCAAAATCCAAATGTAGGAATCTTAAAAACAAGAAGGATGTACTGTACATACGTCATTAAAAAAGAAGTTACCATGCCTACCTTTATAAGATTTAAAAAGATTGACAGGTACATCTTTTCACTTTTGCAAAGTGTGCACTTTCCCATTTGAAATATGAACAGTCTTCATGGACAATGCATAGTAGTCGCACACATCCAAATGCAGTTGAAGGCAGGTGCTGGACCGAAGCAATTAAAACATAAAGAAAGGTCCACACACTGTAACTCCCTAAGTGCAAAGTATTGGCACATCCACAAGTGACGTTTCAAGCTGATGCTCTTCTTCAGACTTGGAAACACTCAATCATTTCATTACACTGCCGTTTTTCTTTCTTATTTGTCCCCAGTGGTTCTTACAGTTTCTTCCAATATCTTAGAATACCACCAGGAGACCCATCAGGGTGTGGGGATTATTGTATAATCGGAAAGTGTTTTATTCATGGATGTGAAAATATACAATGGATGGTAACTTTGAGGTTGTTTTAATGTATAATTTATGTAGGATTATGAATAATTTGTGGTCCTTGCCTTTCCCTCTGCCCTCCCCGCACTTCTCTGTGGCAGGGAGGGAAGAAAAGCCACGATTGACAGCTTGTTTCATGCTCTGTAACTACGGCAGCTGACAAGGTTTTGTCAAATAAAATGATTGGTGAGGAGAAGCGTTTGGGGCAATATTCTCCCTCTTGCGCTCTTAGTTTTTCTGCTCCGATCATATGTACGACAGCCTCGCCAGCAGGCCTACGTGTGCAGAAATGTATGAATGAGAGGTGAATCTAATGTAGAGTAAGGTGGAAGATAGGCGAGAGACAGCAATGACCTGTCAATCCTTTTGGAGCTAAAAGAGAAAAGATGAAAGATAACTTTGTTCCTTAATCCTGCATTTGTCTTCCAAAGTGGTAGGCTTATGCATGTGCGTGTGTGTATGTGTGTGTGTAAGTGTGTGTGTGTGTGTGTGTGTGTGTGTATTTGATATCAGAGAAATTATTTGAAGGGCGACTTTGTTGCAGCATACCAATGCTGTTGTTCCTCACCTCTGCAAAGCCACCGAGCTGTTTATGATTATGGAGAGCTGTGAAGGTCAAACAGAGCTGCTGTTGCACCAGCCTTTTTATTTGTTATGCAGAGTTTGTTCTTAGTTCTGGCTCTGTAAATGACTGCTTCAAAAAAAGCCTAATTTGACCTGCAATGGCATATAACAGAGGCAGGTATGGCTTATTAAATTATACATAATTTATTAAGCTATTTCTTTCTCACCGTGGCAGCTCAATGTTTTCTTTATTATTGGCATGTTTGCCCAAAACATATAGATTGAGTATTCATGCATGATGCAAGACTAAGATCTACCATGTCTACTACACCACTGTAAATTATAAAATAAAATCTATGTCCAGTACAACGGCAGCTGCAAAGTTTTTAATAAAGCACCAATGGGGAAACTAAATTTAACTTGAGTATACAATATGAAAGACAAATGATTTAAACTGTGGCTAGGTGCATATTTGACTGTGTATTATAGAGCTTGACAAGATCATACATATATTAAATTTACATATTTCTGTGGGCTGCTTTCAAGTTTTTCTGCATGTATTATCTTCAAAAGTCTTGTCTTACACCCTTAAGCTCCAGTCAAACCAAAACATGGCACAGAGAAGTTCATCCGCATGTCACATGCTGACTTCTTACAGGGCGAGTCAGTGAACTACTAGTCTTGCTTTGCCAGATCTTCCTCCACAGCGCTGCGGAGGAAGTTCCGGCTACTCCACACAGCATTCCGGGATGGGAGAAAAACGTGCTCTGGTTTATTGGCATTTATTGGAGTTCCAATTACAATCTTCTTGGGTGGCGCCAAGCACCAGACGGATTAATGTTGCCTCTGCAAAATAGCCTTGGGAAGGAACTTGTTTTGGTGGAACGTGAACGTTCAAAAGATGTTTTAGTCGTGCAACAGAAAACTCTTATTGGACAGATCAGTCTAGCTAGCTGTCTGGATTTACCCTGCAGAGATCTGAGGAGCAGTTAACCATAGTCCTCATGAATCAACCAGAGTTTAGAACGCCAACACAAAGAAAGCGGAAGGTGTCAGACATCCGGCCGAAATGAGGGACATCCGGTGGAATTTCCGGCAGTAACGGAGCAATCCCAGAAATGAACGGTCGTAGATATAGACTAGTAGATATAGAATAGTGAACTACTGTAGCTGGCAAAGTAACCACTAACTCAATAGCGAGCCAGGAACATGCTAGTGCTGGTCAGTCACAATAGCTCTCCGAGTAAGCTAGCTGAGTTGCTAACAGTACAATATTTCACCAAGGGGGTAAGCTTCGCTTCAGAACTCGAACTTCCTATGGCGCCATTTTGATGATACAACAATATCACCTCTCGTTAGCATTCCATTGACTGCCACTCATTTTGACGTCACTTTGACAGCGAATAACTTTACATCTGAAGCGTTCAAAGACTTCATTTGTCCATTGTTTATTTCTAAAGAAACACGACAATGTATAAAAGGCTCCATTACCTTGTACCTCACGTTATGGCTCCGTAGCAGATGTTTTTGTAAAAATAGGCTAACGATTTGTTACACAGTAGAGGAATTACCGTATAGTACAGGAGAAGCTCGCAGGCAGTTTCGACTTACATTAGCTGTTTAAGTTTAATTACTAATGTTAACTAGCATTTTAGTTAGCAATAATTAGCCGGTGTCTATGTTATCTCCTTACATATACCTACCCTCTCCGTCTCTGCAAGATTGGGAATGATTGAGATTTCTCTTGGCACAGCTACCAGAAGACTTACAACTTTCAGACAGGTTGCTCACGTCACATTTACGTTGTCTCTCTCAGTTGGAGGCTGCGCAGTACCGCTCAGCGCTTACCGGAAAAGTGCTTCTAATATCCTTCACTGGTCTCCGTACAGAGCAACGGGATCTGTTGGTCCATTCTTATATACTGTATGTATTTCACACAGTTTATTCAAGAAATGTATTTGATGTATTTGAACCATCCACTTACCACTTACCACTTACCATACACGCTAAAAATGGCAAGTTTTGAAGGACATTTGGATTGGCATTAAGGCAGGCCTGCTTGGTTCTTTCAGGGAATGATTGTAAAGATTTATAAAGGATATGTTTATGCCATTTACTCTGTAACTGGGACATTTTGGGACCAATTGTAAAGGATTGCTGTAGAGAAAGTACATACAGCGATACACTGGTAAGCGCAAATTACGTTTAACCATGTATCCAGCTAATTTAAATAGCTCACGTTACTACATTGTGTGAACCGTTAACTTCATTTATTATTGTATGCAGCGTTTTGCGGGGTGCAAATGTTCCACCAAAACAAGTTACTTCACAAGAACATTTTGCAGAACCACCGTCGCTCCGCTTAGAGCTTAGCTCAGCCAAGACAATTGAGATTGGTTTGAAGAAATGCAAACAACCAAGAGCATTTTTTTTTCTCTTTTCCCAGAATGTATGTCTTTTGTTCTCAGACCTTACTCCACAGTGCTGTGGAGATTGGTCTGGCAGTGCAAGACTACATTGTAATTAATTCATTTGGCAAAGTTTGGCCATTTAAATGCTGGTGTGACTGGGCTTGACACCAGCCAATGTACTGTGTGTGTATATATATATATATATATATATATATATATATATATATGTGTGTATGTGTGTGTGTATGTATGTATGTATATATATATATATATATATATATATATATATATATATATAAACACTTAATTTGTGTTAAAGTTCATTTCATAATGCATTTTGTTCTAATCTTATGTAACTGTCTGCCTCTCTCAAATGACATTAAACTTAGCAAGCCTACGTTTTCTATTTAACCTAATACATTTCTCCACTCAATGGAACTCAAGGCCTGTATTTCACTTTATGTAGCCAATGTGCATGGCAGAGAGGGAGACGGATTTGTTTAAAATTTGAAAATTAGCTTGACAAAAGCTACAACTGGAGAACTGACTTTGTCCTGACAGAAGGGGAAGTTTGATATGGATCAACTATGATGTAATTGTCAGATATCAAAGATAGGGGTTTTGTTAGATATTGACAGCATACTGTACTTCATTCTGTAACAGCAAATGGCGTAATTTGGATTTCCACGGCAACATTTCTAGGGATTACTATTCAAAAACTCCAGTCTTCCACCAACGCTAAATCGCAATGATAGAAATAAGTTCAAAAGATGGGGATTTAATGTCTTCAATTAGACAAGTCATCATTTTAAAATGATTCATTAGGTCGTAACTGCCTTCCAAAGGACCCTTGTGATTGTTACAAAAATGATTTATATGTAATTTGCCACCTCTATGGGTAACATATGGTTAATTAGGCACCCAAAACTCTTGTTAGATAAAGATAATGATCATTGTCTTGGATATGAAGCAATAAAACAGCTGTACCTGCATTTCTTGTATTTAAAATGAACTTTTTAAGTCAGATGCTTTTGAGTTGTAGCAGAAGTGCAGCTGCTCTACAGTCCCTTGAGATGATGGGACTGTCACCTTATTTAAAACCAGGTCAGAAAAGGTGTACAACGGCAGTGCCAAATGTTGTTACACTTTGAAATGGAGTTGTGAACTCAAAGAGCAACATTTTGTTTTTATCCCAAAACCACGGTGAGGGATGCAATCTTAAAAATTCAGTGACCCATCCAGCCAAGACGACAGGCACAAGTCGCCCCCTCACCACATGATTTATTGAAAAACAGCTTTAAAGTATGGTGATGTTTCGGTCACAGACATCACCCATCAACAGCACCTAACTAGAAATGACAAGGAGGCAGTGGCGCAGCAGTCAGAGGAGGACTAACAAATACCTTAGTTCAGATCTAGCCCAGGGGACTTAATGTGAGAAAATAGTGTTGAATTCCTGCTTTGGTGTCAGATCACGGTGAGAGAAACTACTTTCAAATGTAATCCTCTACTGCTGATTGCACCAGGATGCTTCAAATAAGTATTATATATTAATCCTGTGTCTTTCAATAACTTTTGGATGACTTTGACACTTAGATAAAGTTAAATACCGCAGACATCATTTTCATTAGGTTACATCTCCCCTAAATTGTATAAGCATCCGTCCAATCATCATACTGATTAATAGGTTTCAACTTCAGAGTTGTCAGCATTTTAATTTGTCCAGTACTTTGGTTTACGAAAACATATATGAGAAGCAGTCTTTGGAAACCGTTTGGAAAAGGGCAGTAACTTTCAAAAAATAGACGTGCTAACGTTAAAAATTACTGACAGCTACTATTGACTACTATGTACTAGAAGACTACTTCCGAAGCTCCGCGTTTATCCGCTGCTAAATCGCTGCAGGATGACTCGCTTCAGAAGTGTTAAAAATCGGCAGCTTTCCATCTTTAGTGTTTAGCGCGGTGCCATTGCAACCATAAACAACACTGGCTCTAACCTTTGCTGCTTCCTGTTTGGTGCTGGAGGGAGCGCACCCATTGATTGTTGACAATGTTTATGTGACTTAACTTCACTATTAAGACTTAAAAACAGTGCGTAGTTCTGTTGCCCCCATATGATAATGACAACAAAACTGTCAGTGCGTCCACATGATACAAGCCTTCTGTGATTGTGCACTGCCCCCACGCAGTTGCTAGTAGCCAAAGAGACGGGGAGGATTAAAAAAAACATGGACTCTTCAGAAGAGGTAATCATCTTCACTTGAGTTTCTGCGCAGAAAAGTCGCCGGACGACACAATCTTCTGAACATAGACTGAAATACAGAGAGTGGTGTGGAGCTGATAGTCTTAATTAGCTTTGTAGCAATTCATGTGGATGTATTTGGATGTAACGTTCATTAATATCAAAAAGTTACGCACTAAAGCTTTTAAATTTACGGTTATATCAAACACGTTTGATTTTGTCGGCAGGTCAAGATGGGGAAATTACTGACTCGGTCTGAGTATTATGACCATCTTACACCAAATGATTGACATTGCCAGGTCATTATTGACTGTAGCCCAGGTTGTCACTTTAAATGTAGGCAACACAAAGTTTAGGTATGCAATAATATTACTACATTTTGTTTGAAATTCCCGTGACATTTCGTTTACGCGCTTGTGCTCTTGCCGTGGTTTCGGTTTTCCACCTCCGATGTAGAGCAGCGTACAGCTGGTGCTTCCCTAAACTTTGTCTCATTCAGAAACCAGTGTCTCAAACGGGGCTCTTTGTCTGTTAGATGATCTGTATGTGATCTACCATAGCATCAGAGCAATAACGTAATGCACAGCAGACTGCAGGTGGATTATTTCCTGAAATATTGGGACTTCATTCTTGCGTCACGTCTCCCCCAACTCTCAGAAAACACAGATGGGATGAGTTGTATTTTGAATGTGCAGAATGTTTCGAACATGAGCAGATATCTTGCTGAAACACATCTGGGCTATCAAAGTCCAGGGTTTTAATGCATCATTGAGGTGAGTAAGTGCCACATGCACATTTAAAGAGGTTACTTCAACAATGCAAAAGAGGAGTGAGAAGTAAATTATGTCTACATGTGTGCTGTATCAATCAGCACAGATAACATCATATGAGAAAAGTGGATCCACAGTAGTGTTCATTTTGTCACCTATTTTTAATGTAGTCTTAGTCTTGTGCCAATGTCGTTGTTAGTTTTAGTCATATTTAGTCATTCACATATCTTTTTTTGTTAGTCAAGTTTTCGTCGACTAAAGATCTCGTCATTTTAGTTTAGTTTTAGTCAAAAGAGAACTCAATATATCTTAGTCAAGTTTTAGACAAAATATTTTAGTCTTTTTTTAAATAACAAATTATTTCTGAGATTATTTCTGATAACCATTTCAGTCAAATAGTTACAGTATATAAAAATAAATTATATAAAGTTATATAAATATCAAGCCTCCATATTTCACCAGTAAATTCCTGTTAAATGACAAAAACAACCACTGAATAGGAAAATTATGGGAAAATGGTATTTTACAATAACATTGAACGCAGCATGAGGCTGGCGAGGCGAGTTTGAAGTAAACACAACATACTGTATGTATTGTTTTTCAGACAACAGCAGCTGCAGACTGTCGGAATCCTCTACAGTGAAATACAGACAAACACCGTTTAGCTGTCAGCATTTTAACCGTGTTTAATCCAGCTGCTAACTAACGGTAGGCTAACGTTACCTGCTGTCAGGTGTAGTGTTAACTAGCTAACGGTAGGCTAATGTTACCTGCTGCAAAGTATAGTGTTAACTAGCGTCCCGTGCAGCGATGTTTCGGTTGCCTCTAACGTCCGTTTAGGAGCATCAAAGAGAAGCAAAGACATTTAAGTGGCACCGAAATCCGCGTTGCTATTCAGTCTGGTAGATAGCGGCCGTTAAGGCACCGGTCGGTGCGGTATTAGCACCGGGTCTCGGTACCCAACCCTAGTAACAGCTGAATATTCTATCTCATGATGGAAAAGTAGAGACGATTGTAGACGAAAATGAAGAGAGATTTTATCTTAGTTTTTATTTTATGCAAAACATTTTAGTATCGTCTTTTTTCATCAACAATAATGCATGTTAATTTAGTCTTTGTCAGCGTTTTTGGACATTGGCGCAGACTTGTTATCGTCTCATCTTAGTCATGGAAAAAAAGTTAACACTAATCCACAGGAGAATCGATAGTTGAACGCAATACAGAATGCTTGAGAGTCCATTATATACAATTATAGTTTTGGACTATATATATTTGGAATTGTCATCTATGTTTCCCTTTACATAAATACAGATATATACAACATACATTGATGCAGGAAAAGCTAGAAATAGGTGCATAAAATTCACCAGAATGCAGGATAATTAATTATTGCTCAGAATTTCCAATATCTGACTGAAATCATGAGATTCTTGCTAGACAAGAATCTCATAATTCAATAAAAATGCCCGAAAACATATATAATACACTGTTAACATTGTTTTAATGGTGAGCTACAGAGTTGACCAAAACCTTTTCATTAACTCCTGAAACAACCTCCTAGATAGTGTACAACTTGGGGGCACTATTGACAAAAGTCTAGAGTGATTATCTTTGGATGTGCCCTGAGGGAAAAAGTGAATAAGACACTTAGCTATGGCCTAAGGATCTTATTCTGCGTGTTTTGTAAGGCAATTGTGTGATCTTTAATGAAATGCTTCTCTGAAGTCTAAATAAGAAATTACATGTACATACAACAACAAAAAAGAAAAGAGAGAATCTAGTTACAAGGTTTTCACTCCCCATCAGTGATAGCTATCAGGCTGTGTGTGTGTGTGTGTGTGTGTGTGTGTGTGTGTGTGTGTGTGTGTGTGTGTGTGTGTGTGTGTGTGTGTGTGTGTGTGTGTGTGTGTGTGTGTGTGGCTCTAATAGGGGGTCAGTACTTAAATGAACTTTTGTTCCATTTTACTGAGAGGATCCTTCATCTGCATTGAGCTAGAAGTAATGAAAGTGTGGTGGAGCATTGAAGATTGATGCCAGGGAACTCCCAGACCTCTTCCCTCTGCTTTTTACCCTCTCTCCTTCATCTATAAACACTCTTTCTGGCCGTCGTGTTTTCAACAGTTTGGCTTTGTGTCTCTGCCACTGCCTCTGTGTCTTTTTTTCTCCTCACTGTGTCTACCGTCCCCGCTCTCCAGGACTCTTCTTCTAATTGTCTCTGTCTGTGTATTCCTCTTTCCACTTTCTCCTTTCTATCTGAATATCTTCTTGAACCTGCTTTCTAAAACAAGAGTGGCTACTCAACCGTCTAAAGAAGGACAATTCAGCAATCGCTCAGACATCTGTGACCTATTCAGAGCTGAACTGAGCTGAACTGAGCTGAACTAGAGTGGCTCTACAATCTCATTGTACGTAAATGCAATGACAATAAAGGCATTCATTCATTCAACTGATCTGGAATTGTAAAACGTCTGAATAACAATGGTGTGGGTCGGAGACTGGAAATGTCTTAAACACAATGGTGTAACAATTGACATACAATTGTGCAAGACACATTGATAAAATATGCTTTATATGTGTCTGAAACATAGACTGTATATAAAGAATGGAATGTAGCATCAGTGGCTATGTTTACATGCACATAATATTCCGGGTTTTTGCCTTTATTCCGAAAAGACAATATTCTGACAAAGTTTATATGGCTAATGAAAGTGAATATTCCACTAATATTCCTGTTTACATGTAGCCGTGCAAAGTAAGATTTTTTCAGTTTACTAGCGATGGTGGACTTGTTGGACCGTGCGAAATTTCATTCCTTCAACCAGCTTCTTGAAAAGGTCGGTGTAGCGATCTGTGCGCATATCCAAAAACCTGTTGATATCAAAGTCTTTGATAATGTTTAAAAGTAGCTGTGTTTCTCCGTCTTATCGGTTCTGCAGCCCTACAAACTGTTGGCTGGCAAGAGGCGGTAAATTGCGTTAAAAAACAGATTGAGACACATATTCCAAATGCGCTATATACATGTCCAAAGAATGCATCTAAAACCTGAATAATACCGGAATATCCCACGTCTTAATCGGAAAATGCTATATTCGGAAAAAGGCCTTTTTTGGAATATCCAACCGGAATATGCTGTTTACGTGACCTGTATCAAATTTGGAATATTGCGCTGCTCATCTCAGCTTATGTTAACAGAGAGAGTGGACACAAAGTGACCGGTCTGCTTCAGAGCTCTATGTGTTTGACCCTGAACTTATGGCCTCAGACTAAAAGAAAGAAGGGGTGGGCAGTGGGCGACTTTGGGGGCGGGATTTAGGTTGCTCACCCAATCAGAAGTTAGATTCGGTACTGGTATTTTCTTTTCTATATTTTCCCTTGGCTGAACACATTTTCTTAACTTTCTTAACACAGTAAGAGGGTCAAAAGTTTAGGACAAAAACATCCAAAAACAAGTTCACGGCTATTTTAATGTACACATGTTTAGCATTGCTAAGCCGTGATTGATAGGTTGGCGTATAGCCTTTATCGTAAATTTGAAAATAAATTGGACCATGATTTACAAAATGAACATCATTTTGTATTGAAGAAGACATGAACAAAGGGGAAATGTTTATTGAGGTAATAAATAAAGTAGGGTCATTTTCCCATAGATTTCTATATAAACTGATAGATTTTGGAGCTAGTGCTGGATGTTATATTTTCTAGTTGTTGCTATATTATTATAATCTAATTAAGGCTGTAATGATCTTAAACACCTCAAATCTATATAATGTGACACATATTAAACAATGATATAGTACAGTGATGCCATATCAATACAGGTGCCCCTGCATACTTAATATTACATTACTTTTACCAATTACAAATACAGTTTAAAAGAAACTAGTGCAGCCTCAAATATGTTTGCTGACAACATATTAAGGACACTTAAAAAAAATTTATCTGCAAAATGTCAATACTGAATGTTGCAAAAATATTTACCAACAACGCATTTCATTTGTCATTCCTATAATATCCACTACTGGCAACTAAAGCATGAATAACGGCTTTATGGTTCATCATTGTCTTGGTTAAAATAACAGCCTAAACCATGCTGAAGCTGCTTTTAGCGTGCCGCTCAAACAACACATTGCCGGGAGAGTTAAGACTTGAGACAATGCTGACTACTTTGAAATCCAAGCTAAATACCTACCTATTTACCATGCTTTTGATGAATTTTCTTTCAAATACAATTTGGAGTTTGCTTTAATGTTTTTATTCTGAGTGCTTTTGATTGTTTGTTCTATTCGCATTATTGTTCTACTACGTGTGCTTTTGCCTGTTTTCTTACTCTGTGTTTGCTTCTATTGACTGTATTTTTTGTGCTTTTACTTGCTTTAATTGCTTTTTATCATTAGTTTCTTGTGCTTTCACCTGTGTATTCTCTAAAGCACTTGGGTTGCCTATGGGTATAAAGTGCTATATAAATAAATGTAACAGAGCCCCAGGAACAGCACTGGGTTGTGAGTTCATTTCGGGGTAGTGGCCACAACCAGAATTGCAGATCATGTGCCACCCACTGGCATGAAAAGACATTCTGAAAGAGATTTTTGGGAGAGACCCAAATCTTCTGTCATGACTCCTTTAATCTTCAAAATCTAAGTCGTTAGATTCAGTAAAATCAGCCAAAGAAGGATGCTGATATGCTCTTTGGGCCTGGAACTAGCTCTCCTAATAAGTCATACTTGAATAATATCTATCTTTTTAGACTGGTGAAACCTTATACAGATGTAGAAACAAAGTAGCATTTTCTGTTTTTGCAAAGCTTTAACTTCATTGTAAAGACTTGGAGAAGGGACAATGTATTTTGTTAATTTTAAAAACTTTAAAAAGTTACATCCCTTAATTTGTAATTATGTTACTGTAATGTGTATAAAAGGTATAATGTGCAGAATTTGACTGAAAAACTATATTGGTCAATCAACAAAATTACATTTTTATTTGTTGCATGAGATCCTACAGTACGAGATACAATTCCAGTGAAATGTAATCCAATCGGCTCCTTCAACCTGAATGTGGCCGTCAAATCGGCACACAGAAAAAGAGTCACCTGGTTGAATGGCAGCGGCGCTCCATGTCTCGGCGAAAGGCCACCAACATCTCCAGACATCCTGCTGGAAACCTACGGAGGCCACCCAGCTCACCTCCAACGCCTGCACACTGGCTAGCAGGATCCCCAGCAGAGAAGTCGCAGTCGGTTTTCAATTTCTCCACGCTGATTAAGAGATGGAGATGGACGCAGAGATGGTCTGGCTTGTCCGCTTAGTCAGGATTGTAGCCGTAGGTGGTAGCTGATCTTCACCTTTTTCTCTGTGTTTACTCTAATGTTTACATTTGAGGCTAGGAGAGTTGACAGGAGGTTAGTCTGTATCCATGATATTCCCACTTCCGGGATTGCTCGGGTGCCGCCGGAAATTCCGCCGGATGTCCTTTTCGGCCGGATGTCTGTTACCTTCCGCTTTCTTTGTGTTGGAGTTTTAAACGCCGGTGCATTTATGAGGACTATGGTGAACTGCTCCTCAGATCTCTGCAGGCTAAATCCAGACAGCTAGCTAGACTCTGTTGAATCTGCGTTTTCTGTTGCATGACTAAAACATCTTTTGAATGTACACATTCCACCAAAACAAATTCCTTCGCCAGGCTATTTTGGCGCTTAGTGATGCCCATGACACTTGTGATTGGTTTAAAGAAATTCCAATAAACCAGAGTACGTTGTTCTCCCATCCCGGAATGTTGTGTGGAGTAGCCAGACCTTCCTCTGCAGCGCTGTGGAGGAAGCAGTCAGCAGGAGACTGGTGAGTTGTTTTCCCTATCCTGATTACATAACAGCATAGTGTAGATGGTGCAGAGATGGTCTAGCAAGCTTGAGCTCATCTTCTCCACCTTTTCCTCGGTGTCGTTTACATTTGAAAACTTGACTGGGACAGCTGGATAGCTAGCCTAAGCTAGCAGAGTCGGCAGGAGGTTAGCACAGTCGGCAGGAATCTGGCTTGTTGCTTTGCCGATCCTGATGAGGGACCAAGACTGTAAAAATAGTGGACATAGCAGCAGTGACATCACCCATTGGTTTGTGGACTGCCGTTTTGAATAAACCATCTTGAACAGTGGTTCTCACCGAATTATGGCCCATAAGTTTGACTGCACTTTTTAGGCATTTGATTGTGTTTTTTGGGGGCAAACAGTTATGGATTGGGCAGTTAATTTGTCATATTCATGGTAGACTTTGATGATGGAGTGTGTGAAAGGGACTGTTAAACTTGATGACATACCAAGACACAGCTGAGGTTTTATATAGCTGATGTCCAATCAGACACACACATACACACAAAATCTCCATGCATGTGATTCTAGCCGTGGTGAGGGTTAATGATGCTATTTAGGAGCTGTATTGAACCCAGAGCTGGTTTACACACACACACACACACACACACACACACACACACACACACACACACACACACACACACACACACACACACACACACACACACACAGAGTCATACATTCACCATCTCCAAGTTCAGACATACTCACCACACCCCTAAGGCTATGAATTACTGTTGCGCACATACACACACACACAAACACACATACACTCACTCAGGTCCAGTACTTAACTCTATAACTGGCCCTAACTTGCTTTCTCGCAGTCATATTAAAGTGTGTAAATGCATCTTAGTACACCCTGCAGTGCTTTTAGTCTTCATAATTGTGTGCTGAGAGGTTCTGGTCAGTTACTTAGCCCAAGTAGCTATTAACCACACTTATCACATTTTCTTCTATATTCAGTGCTAATGTAACATCCATTAACTTGAGTCAAATGAGCAGTTTCAATCTGAAGTGGCTGATACCAGGCTTTCTACACACACTGCCTGGGTTATATGCCCATGTATTTAGGCTAGCTCCTTATTCATTTTAATTAGGCTCTGGCAAAAAAAAAAAGAGTTGTCCGACAGAAATGTTGGCGTCACTCATTAGTTTTTGGACTGCCGTTTTAAAGCCAGCAGTTTGCATTTTGGCCATCGCCATCTAGGAACTTTGGTGCCAGTAGTGACCATATTTGGACCGGAGGGCGGAGCTGGGAGATGATGCTAAGCCAGTGTCATGTATGGTTTCAATGCCGCTGTGCTAATCTAAACATTTAAAGAGGGAAAGTTAGCGATTTTCAACCGGCTGAAGCAAGTCAGAGTCAGAGTTTTGTAGGCGGGTAAACAGAGACCTCTGGGCACTGCATGTACAGCAATACACAGAACTGTATCAAAATTGGCAGACTTTCCCCTCAGTTACCAGCTAGCGCTAGCTAGCTAGCTAGCCTTTTTTGGCAAGGTGATACCGAATGCTCAACAAGACATTTTTAGGTGAACAAAATGTTCCAATTAACATAAAAAAAAAATAATTAATTTTTTGGGAATTTACCCTTTATTCGATAGTGGCTAGACAGGAAAGGAGAAGAGAAAGAGAGGGGATCACCCAAAAACATGTTAACGGCTATTTTAATGTACACAGGGCCCAACCGGCCATGGATACACATTGCTTAGCCTCTGTCCTGATTGATAGGTCGGTGTGTAGCCACGCCCTAAAACATGCCCTGCTTTACCATCTATCCATCCATCCATTTTCATCTGCTTATCCGGGATTGGGTCACGGGGGCAGCAGCTCCATCAGGGGACCCCAAACTTCCCTTTCCCGAGCCACATTAGCCAGCTCTGACTGGGGGATACCGAGGCATTCCCAAGCCAGTGTGGCTTGTGGTCATCTTGTATAAAATAAATGGGACCATAATTTACTAAATGAAATTCATGCTGTATTGAGCAAGTCTTGAAAGTAGAGATTGAGTCCATGAACTCATTATGAAAATGTAGCATTAGCATCATTAGCATAGAAAGGATGCAATTTTTATTTCAATGAAGCCTGTTTTTAAACTCCTGCGCCTCCTCACACGGACAGGGGACAAGAGACGCTAGCTGTTTGAGGTTAAGGGCTTTTGCTTATGGGTCAATGGTGTTAGAATTAATGTTTCCAATATGACCCCAGGAAGGTTTTTATAGAACTCTGGGACACTTTTTCTGTGAAACTTGAAATTAATGAAAATTTGATGCATTTGAAATCCAGGTGACAACATGGCATACAGGAAGGTGTGTGACGCCCAGGGTGGCCCAATGGTCAGTGAGGTTCTGCACTGCTCTGGAGGTATGGATCTCGATTGGGACCTGGAAAAGGAGGAGCTACAGGAACCAGGACCAAGCATGGACCGCATGCAGACGCAACACATGGATTGCCAGAGATCAGGTAGGGTTTTCTTTAAGATTAGATGGATTAAGATATTTGCTTATTTGGACAAATAAAAAAAAAATAATAATAATAATGAAATAACAGCGCTACAGTGACCAGCAGATCCCAAATTTGACTTCATCTGACTATGCAGCTTGTCAAAAAGAAATCTGTGGAATTAGCGTTAACTTGTTCATTATTGCGTTAACAGTCCTACTTACTATTAGCTCTATTGAAAGGACAATTACAGCTCATATTAATGCAAGGCAAGGCAGCTTTATTTGTATAGCACATTTCAGCAATAGGGCAATTCAAAGTGCTTTACATAAAACATTAAAGAGCAGTTTAAAACAATTAAAAAATTAAAAACAGATAAAATATGAGAATAAAAGTTACAGTGCACTATAAGAAATAAACAATTATTTAATGAAAGGCAGCATCAAAAAGAAAGGTCTTCAGCCTTGATTTAAAAGAACGGAGTTGCGGCGGACCTGCAGTTTTGTGTGAGTTTGTTCCAGATATGTGGAGCATATAAACTGAACACTGCTTTCCCCTGTTTAGTTTAGACTCTGGGGACTCTGGACCACAGTCCCCAGACTCTGGTGGTTTATGATGTAGCAGCAGATCAGAAATGTATTTTGGCCCTAAACAGTTTAGTGATTTATATACCAGCAAAAGTACAGTATTTTGATTTCAGATTTCTGATGCATGTATGACTTAAACATGCTTATAATAAACATATGATTCAGTGTTCTTTGTGTAATTTATCTTGAAGTTGGCAGATATTTTCCAGCATGCCAAAACAAGTTTCTGTCTCGTGCTTTCAATGATTTTAAAAAGTGTTTTGCACAGAACTCTTACCCATAATTTAAAACAACCCATCACTGTGAAAAAATACTGCTTTTAATGTGAGAAGTTTACCACTGCCAGCAGCTGCCAAGAAGAGACACTTCATAAATACCCTAAAGCTAGACTTGAGTTCTTCAGCTTTGAAGGACTGTGTTTTAAATTGTGCCTGGAGTTCTGTATCAGTAGTGGTGTTCTATACTCACAAATTCCTTCTCAAGCAAGTGGGCTGATCGTTTCAAAACTCAAAACTGAGCATTACATTTTTATTTCATATCCCACTGTCAAAGAGTGTATTAGTCAATGTGACCTATACTGCCAAATATTTCTTATTTGTCAGTGATATCACTTTCAGACCCTGTCCCTGACCCTGACCCTGAGCTGATGGAACCCATCCAGCCAACTGTCTCAGTTTCACCACATGGACGATTTGAACGTCTCCAAGAGGATCCCAACTACATCTCCCACTTCACCAGGGCTCCGGGCCATAAAGGCCAACGACGGCTCCACTGCTTCCTGCTCAGGTAATTCAAGGAATGCCCAGGTAACCTTTGTATAACTCAAGTCAGAAATGTCCTGCTGCAGGTATGTCATACATACAACTTGTATGTGTTTCAGTGATCTGCTACAGCAGAATAAGTAATATCTGGTGTCACCAAATTCATCATCATGGATTAATCTCTAGACCAGAGGTCAACTAGCCTGACAAGCCAGACCCACATCAAGATGTTTGGTCTGGGAACTCAGCATTGACAGGGCTCAATCCGAGGGGTGGGATAAACGGTTGTCTTTCAAATTACCTCTGCACGCAATAGGATAGGCTACAACCAGGCAGAGCAACAAAGAAGGTAGCGAAGCTAGTTTATAGATTAAGTAAGACAAAACTCCGAACACATCTTCCTTTTTTAAGAATGATTTCAGTGCCGTTCTTTGTTCTTTTCTCAAAGAAAAGCTTAACTCCAAGTCTTCCAGAAGACCGCTGTTCCCAGCAGCAGCAGCAGCCATAAGCCCGCCCACCGACTCTATACACGATGTGATTGGCCTGACCAGAGTTTGGTTTTTCCAGCTCGCAAGCCAACAGAGTGCCTAGACCCCCCTGGCTGCAAATAAAATTTGCTGCCGCTAGGGTGCGTCTAGATTTCTAGGCTAGAGGTCAACAGGAAACACTATTGAAAACAGTAGTTTAATAAAAAATATTAAAGGGTACACTGTAAAATATTACAGACCCATTTAGTTATGTCCACTTATTTCTTATTTGTAACTGAACGAGCTTATACAAGTTGTCGATTTTTAACTCAACTTTATGAGTTTTTGAAAGTTAAACTTGCATTTATTCGTTGGGTTGACTATTTAAAAAAATGTATGTGTTGATTGAACTTAGGTATGTAAGTTAAGTTATCAACCAATTGCAGTCAGGACTGCAACTGGTTCATTGGCTGGCCAATTCCCATGATGCAAGGCGGTAAATAGACTTTTGTTAAAATTTGCTGAAAAGTTTGCAGTTTGTTCGAAATACAAATGTAACTTTATGAATTCCGTTTATTAAACATGTGTTTAGAATGTAGTATTTTGTTGCCTGGTAATTGTAATTTTTGTGCTGGTTTACTTTTGTAACCATGAGTTAAGTGACTGTTACGTTTGGTAAGAAGAGCAGGAGTAATACAGTGTTAGACATTGAGCAGTAATAGGCTTTCTTCAGGCATTAATCTGCGGCGTGTCACTTCACTAGCGGCCATTTTATGTCAAGTGACACAAGATCAGCAGAGAGGCCGCTATTTTGCACGGGTCCATGGGGTGGCCCCACCCACGGTATCTCTGCTAGAAATGTGGTTATTTTGTTTTAACTTGAAAGTGTGAGTTGAAATAAAGAAGAAAGGTATGTCTGTTATACTAGGCAAAGAAGGTTTCTTGCATTATTAAAGAAAATGAATGATTTGTTTGAACTTAAAGTATGAAGTTAAACCAAGTAATACAAAGTTAAATCAACTAAAAGAACAACTTTAACAAAACTAGAACACTGTAGTTACATCAACCTCATTAACTTTAATTTCTAAGTTGAAACAAAGGCAGTCTTCAAGTTGAGTGAACTTCGATTTTCAAGGCAGCAAGGGAACTTGCATTTCCAAGTTAAACTAACATGAAATTTATTACAGTGTAACTTAGGTTTTCTTTTTCAACCTGGTCCTTATTTCCCCAAGTTTTGGGTTCTAAGTGACTGATGGGAACAACAATCTTTGAAATTGGTCCAGTATTACGCAAGACTGCTGCGGCAGAACTGAGCAAAACAAGCTACAATGTAAGTTTTTTATGCAGACTTACAGTGAAAACACACCGGGCGCGCGTGTAGCCCGCGTAGCGTAGATATGTGCCTGATCGCGTGCCTGGCCATTCATACTGGATGCATATTTCTCTGTGCCGTTCACAAAGCGATCCTTCTCCTCTCTTTCTCTCTCTCATTTTATTTTGAAATGTTTTATTTTTGTAAAGGATCCGGCTGCACTGTGGTCTTCCTGTATGTGATTACCTGCCTGACTTGACACATACGCTTGAAACTATTGCTGCAGCACGCGGCCCAATGTGGACGCTATGTGCCTGGTATGAACGGACAGATTAGATAACATGGGCGCTGGAAAAAAAATAGCTGCGCTACGCTGCTATACTGCTATAATGAAAAACTATAATTATTATGTATATATGCTTACACGATCGGTGTGTTTTCACTGTTAGGGTGTTTGGTGTGAATCAGAAAGTAATGTTTTTACTTTATCAGGCTGTGTTGGAGAGCATTCTCAGATACGGCATATTGGCCTGGTTTGGTAATCTCTCTGCTCAGATAAAAACTAAACTCCCTCTTCTGGTACAGTCTGCTGTGAAGGTGAAGACTGAAAACCTCTCAGCCAATCAATGAGCAGTCTGTACTCAGGCACGAGAGAGTTTCATCCGATCCGTCGCACATCCTCCAACCTGAGTATGAGCTCTTACTATCCAGCAGATGATACAGAGTCCCCAAATTCAGAATGAACCATTTTAAACACTCATTTGTGCCTACATCAGTCATAATGTTAAACAATAATACTTCTTGAGGCTGTATGGGTTGTGTAATACTATTATGGTGTTCTGTTAATGTGGCCTGTGGCTCACTGTTGTTTTACTTTTTGTTGTTGTTTTTATTTTTCTGTATTTATTGACTGTGTTTTTATTGTTCCTAGTCATCATGTCAGTCTTATTGTTTCCATTTATTGATCTTAATTGTAAGTGCAGTTAAAATTGTCAGCGCCGGAGTCCAATAAAAGTTTTTCCAAAGAGACAATAAAGTATATTGAATTGGATTAAAGTTATTGGGCAATTATTAATTAGTCAATTATGAAAATGTAAGATCCGTTTTGTTGAACATGAAACTGAAATATCGCTTTTGCCAAACCCACCAGACTCCATTTAAATAAACGGTAATTTTTTTATCATAAAATACACATTCAAATTCAACAGAAGTGAAATCAAAATTTGTTTTGGTTCATCTTCCCACGGTTTCAACAATCAACACTCTGGTTTGGTTGAAATAAATCCTTAATTTACCAATTTACATGTGGAAATATGCTGGCTCTATACATGCTAAAAGTATTGTTTATTTAAATGGAGTCTGGTGGGTTTGCTGATAGCGATTTCTGAGCTGTTTCTAGTTAAACAAAAAGAATTATACCTTTAAGAAAAAAGTCTATCTTTGTAGGGATCCTTTCCATAATGTTGTCTGACACGTAAAATAATAATCTGAGCCTGCACTTACACAGCACTTTTAGTGGACAAAATTAACAACGCACATTTGCCCAATATGATTACGTTGCAGCCCGGTTCGTGGCTGCCGATAACCGCGTTCTCACTCAATACTGGACCAGTTTGAAAATAGGGTCCAGGTTGAAAAAAACCAGACATTAGCCTTTAGCTTTTTTTCAGAGCATCTTATTTGCTTTACCCAGAGCTAATCTCTTGATTCATTTTGGACCTCTCCCTCATTCTTTATAGGTACTTCCTGGCAGGGGTGGGGCTTTTTGTCCTGGGTCTCCTGATTGGCAGGTTCACTCACACACCTGTTGCGAAAACACCTGTTCCTCCATCTGATAGCTCAGACCTGCTGGAGGAGCTCCTGAGAGGAATCACAGCCGACAAGATAGACGCTCTTCATAGGTAAGCTCCCAAGTTGCAGTAATAAAAAAACAAAAAACATTTTACTGAAAGAATTACACTTTTGTTGTGGACACAATGTGGAAACAAAGGCAGTCAAGGCCGGTGACATTGGTCAGATCCAGTGTTGTAATGTAACAAAGGACAAATACTTTGTTGTACTTAAGTAGAATTTTCGAGTATCTGTACTGTACTTTGTTATTTATATTTCTGGAAGTTTTTACTTTTACTCCACTACATATCCTAAATACCATGTCTACTTTTACTCTGATGCATTTCCCCTAAGCATCTTTGTCACTGGTTACTTGCAAGAAATGTTTTACGTACCTTGCAGTGAAAGATTCTTTCTCGGAATTTTTTTTAATTCTGTTATTCTTTTTGTTGATGTCAGACTTGAGGCCCTATCTTGCACCCAGCGCAACTGACTTTGTACACCGACGCATGTATCGTTCCTATTTTGCACCCGACGCACAGCAGACTTTTCCCTCCACAGACGCACGTTGGTAAATTAGGGATTGTATTTGCGCTCCAGGGGGCGGTTCAGCGAAAAGAGGAGGCGTGTTCCGGCACAAACGTTCCCTGGTGCTATTTTGCAGACCAGGAAAAACCTGGTCTAAAGTCAGTGGCGTGTTATTCAGATGCTATATTAGGGGCGCATGCTTGGCCATAATGTAGCGTGTGCACAACGCGCATACACTTTGCTTCTCTCATCAACACGGACGCAGCAGTTCCCATTTTTGCAAACCATACATAATTACAAGGAAAAATATTACTGAAAATGCACATCAGGTGTTTGGATAGGTCAGGAGGCACTGTACAGTACAGTCCTCAAAAAGTCGCAGCATTCTTTGCGCCCGAGAGGCCGCAGCAACATCGCCACCCGATCAAGACGGGCATTTATTACTTTGCTGCATCCCAGACAGCTCACGCTGGCGTGCGCCAGGCAAATCCGCCGTCATAGCAACAATCCGCCATGGAACAAGCGCGCCTGCTTTTAAAGGGAATGTGAGATGATGCTATGATTGGTTTATTGCACGTTACGCCCAAACCACACCTAGCTACTTCAGACCAACCCATTTTAGATTTGCATCGGGTGCAAAACCTTTGGTAATGAACTTTATTGTGGCTTCCTTATAGTGACATAATATTCAGGGTTTCTCATTTATCCCGCCGGTATAATAGCAACAGCGCCCGAGATCCGCCCACAAAGCTACTTGCGTTTCACGTTTGATACTTGCGTTTCAGATCGTTAAAATAGGACCCTTGATGTTTAAAGGTTCACATAACGTGACAAAAAATGTTGTAGCCTAAAAAACGCGTCACATCACTTAGAGCACCTTTAAGAAGGTGCAGAAACCCTGAATATTATGTCACTATAAGGAAGCCACAATAAAGTTCATTACCAAAAGGTTTTCTTTACTTACATTCAATATCAGAAAATTACTTTTGATACTTAAGTACAGTAAATATCATATACTTTAAGACTTTTACTCAAGCAGTATTCTAAAAGGAGACTTCTACAAAAGTCATTTTCTGGTCAGATATTTCTACTTTTACTCAAGTATTGCTTTCAAGTACTTTGCACAAGACTGGTCAGATCCACTCACTCAAAAAACATTTTCAACTCACGGTGGCTTCTCAGTAAGAGAAAGCTGCAAGTGGTTGCAGAGACTTGCTGAATAGAAAACAGGCACAAGACAAGTTTCAAAATGTAGAATGTAATAACTCCTCTTTTAGTTATGACCATGATCTTTTCTGTTTCACACCTATAGTTCGGTGGACTCTGTGTAATTCTTGGGTTCATTTGGTTCAGTTTGCTTTCACACTGCACTTTGTTAAACAAACCAAACACTGTAAACACGCGTCATGCAATCGACAGAATATCCGAAACTCGCCGACAGAAATAATGGAGCAACACCACAATCATAACGTCTCGGGTTTTCTGGTTCTGCTTTAGAGTTTTAATAATTTAGAAGAAGGCGAACAATGAGCAGCTGACAGACAGCGAGAGAAGGAGAGAGAGATGATGATCACACAGACGACCAGCATGTGTGCTCAGTCAGAACAGCTTATGGATCTGAAAGTTATCTTAAATCATATATAAGTCTGTAAACTCTGTGCAAGGAGTTTGGATAAGCTTTCATACCAGCCCAAACGAGGTAAGTGTGGAAGCAACCTAAGTTGCCAAACCTAACCAAACATAAACCATAGAGGTGTCAGACCAGAGAGTAATAATATTGAATTGTCTTACAGTGATCTCTATTTTTGAAGTCACATACTCTTATATCGTTCTTCTGATATCGGGGATGCCAGATCAGAAAATGGTGGACTTGAACTTGTTCATACAGTAATGAGTAATAAGTTAATACTAGTGATGAAAGCACTAAAAGAAGGATAGAGAAACAGAAAATGTGAGAAGAAAAGAGGATTGTACAAAGGAGTTGGAAAGCAAAGCAATGGTGTTATGATGAGTTGAGTTGAATGGATGTTCAAAGAAGGTGACAGAAAGGTAGGAAAACAGAGAAAGAGGATCATAGTTTGATGCTCCCCAAGTCTATGATCACCATTATCAAAAGTCTGACTTGTTGCCTTTGGCCAGGCAGTGATATATCCCTAGAGGAAGGGAAAAGACTCAGAGATAGTATAGAGACAGTGCTGAAGCCAGCGATAACGTGCTCTCCACCAGGTAGCAAATCTTTTTTTTAACACGGATACAAACCTCTGTCAACCCGAACACTGCCTTCTCCAAGCCAAAGGATCACAGGACGACTGGGTGTATGAGATAACTGGCTTTACCACTGAACTGAGACAATCATTTCACCATGGTTTCCCTCTCTGAGTTTTACTCGCTTTTAATTATTTATTTTCTCACATTCATAGTTCAATAATAAACATGCCAGAAACATCCCCACCCACCCATCCATAATGGCCAAAGACCCACACATAATATCTTAACCATCAATGAGGAGTACGTGTTTTTTTTGTTTTGTTTTTTAACATACTACTAGTCCTCATTTTATTCATATACTGATTCTTATTTGTCAGTGACCTCTAGTATTCTGTGTCTGTCGGAACTGTGAGATGGATGTGAGGTAGATACAGCCCCTCATCTTTTTCCTTTGAACTAATGCGGCCTGTAGTTGACCTTCACTGTACAATAAGCCACATTTTCACAAACTCGATGATTAAATTAGCTTATTAAAGATGAGATTCAACTGAAACATCCAGTCAAGCGGTTCAAGTCAAGTGTTCATGTTATGGCTTTGATCATTTCAAATAATCCAGTCTGCATGGATCAAAATCAAATTCAACTAATTCGCAATAGTGAGTTGCCTTCAGTAGCATAATTTACTGCCAGTCTGAAGTAAGTGTGTGGAGATCAGGGTAGAGTGCTTCACAAAGTGCTAGACCATGTGGCTTTCACAAGGGCGTAACTTTGGGTTCAACATTGGGGGGGTTAAGGGGGGTTATACTTTAGAGCAAAATAAAAATGTTGTACGTCAAACATTTCATTTTCTGCACTATGGTGATTTTTTTTCTGCAACAATTTGTGCCTTTTCTGCATCAATTTATGGTGCAAATGTCTTTTTTTTATGTAAAGGAAATTACAATAGGTTTTTGGGGAAGATTGCACTGGCCAGTTTTGATTATTGGAGGGGACCAAATAAAAAATAGTAAATGGTTTTGTTTTAGTTTATATCCACGACGTTCCACTTCCGGGATTGCTCCATTGCCGGCGGAAATTCCAACAGATTCTACTCATTTAGGCCGGATATCCGTTGCCTTGGGCTTCCTTTGTGTTGGCATTTTAAACTCTGGTCAATTTATGAGGACTATGGTTAACTGCCCCTCAGATCTCTGCAGGGTAAATCCAGACAGCTAGCTAGACTGTCTGTCCAATCTGTGTTTTCTGTTGCATGACTAAAACAACTTTTGAACGTCGAATGTTCCACCAAAACAAGTTCCTTCCAGAGGCGCCATTGCTTCGTAAGGTGCTTAGCGAGGCCTAAGACGATTGTAATTGGTTTAAAGAAACGCCAATAAACCAGAGCACATTTTTCTCCCATATCGGAATGCTGTGTGGACTAGCCAGACCCTCATAACACAAGTGTTATAACACGATTTTATAACAAACCAAGATATAAGGTATAAACTTGCCTTGACACATGCCTTGAATTCTCATATAAAAGTCATTATTCTAACAATGGCCAGGAGCACAACACAAACAAATAATAAAGGCTGAGTAAAAAAAAACATGGTGGTATTTTTCGAGAATAAAGTTGTAATAAAATAGGTTGCTTCTTCTCATATTTGCATGTGTTAGCATTTCCTGACAGTCCATAGGCTATTGTAGACTGCAGTTATTTAGACTACTTAAAAGAATTTTTGAATTGTGTTTACAGTGTGCCGTATTTCCTCTTACTGGTAGTTCTGTGGCATTGTCTCTGCATCCTTCTCTCTTATAGACACCTTTGCAATTTTCGGGATTGTCTTCCCACTGAAAAGCTTGGGGTTTGGGCTATTAGCTGCACTTTATCAGAGGTGGTGAAGTTAAAATTTGTGTTGAGCCACACAATGGAGAGATGTATGCCTGATCTTAAGTGTTTGCTGTTTTACACCTCGGATGAAGAGCCGCGCACAGCCACTTCCCTAAACTTTGTTTCATCCAGAGAGTCCCAAATGGGGTTCTCAGACAGTCAGATGGGGATACTATATTCCCACTTCTCAGAGTTTGTTCTTAAAAGCTTGTGTAACTCATTTTAAGCCTGAAACCAAGCCAACAAGCTTCGAAATGAATCGTGACCATAAAACATTTGATTTGGCGCATAAGAACATTTTGAAAATGGCAACAGAGGCAAAGGTACGAGATTGTGTACAGAAACGATTATAGACTTCAATGGTAGTACCTTGCTATAGCGATATATAGACATATAGATATATAGACATTGCTGTTACGCTTAGGATTGTGGTGTTGGGTATTCGTAGGTGTACAGATTCAATCATTGGCAAATTATCAAAGATGTTTTATCAATATTAATAAAGAATAAAAAAAAAAAATTCATAACTTTATCAAGTCGACAAACAATCAAAACGGGGCACCACCCTGGAATCAGGGACCAATAATCAAACTGTGAAACTGTCTTATTTCTGTGGTGTTCCCTTTAAAATACCGATCTGAATTAATTTGATTAATTTATCTGGTATATTGTAAAGGAACAAAAGGAATTATGAATTTGAGCACTACCTGTGTTGAACCAGCAATTATTACGACAAAATACACAAAACAATCAGAAAAGCGGTGTCCACAGTTATCTGATTTTCCGGTAGAGAAATGTTTTCTCTTCTGCAGTTTTGGAAACACGAGGTGCGTGTTTTACAGGATCCAGTAGTGTTCTTCAGAACACCGAGAAATAAATCCACTTTGTCCAGAAGTGGAAGTAATTTGCACAAGCGCTTGCGTGCCTCCTTTCACAGCGTCAGCTGCGGGGAAAGACATTTGTTTCTGTGTGTCGGAGGGTTTTATTAAGGCCCTATGCTGTGTTTGAGGAACCTCTGAACCAATGGGAGAATCAAAGTTACAGGAAGGTGCGAACCTTATCTGCAGTCCCCTCCCTGGAGACATTTTGTGAAAATCATCGCAAATAAAATGTGTTTTTCTTAAAACAAGGTGGATATTATACGGACCTCTGACTTCTACAGGAGCATAAACCTTAGTTTTACAACTTGTAGCTCATGGAAAGTCTACTTTGGATGATTTAGACATTACGACTAATAATCAAAATCCTTATAGAGAAAATGAATGGGATTTTTACTTGCAGAACCAGACTGTTGAGCTCTATTTGATTTCAGGATGACGTCACTAAAACTGTCCAATCAGTAATTGACCTGTCACTCTGTATAACTTCATGTTTACTCCTCTTGCTTTATTTGTAAACGGTCAGCGTTAACACGAACTGTTCCAGAACTAAAATGCAACAATAACAAAATTGGGGTGGCAGTAGCTCAGTCTGTAGGGAGTTGGGGAACCGAAGGGTCGCCGGTTCAAGTCCCCGTACGGACCAAAGTACGGAGTGTGGACTGGTAGTTGGAGAGATGCCAGTTCAGCTCCTGGGCACTGCCAAGGCCCCGAACCCCCCCCAACTGCTCAGGGCACGTGTCCAGCAGTCGCAGCCCACTCACTCTGACATCTCTTCATTTGTGCACGTATAGGACCTGAGCATGTGTGTATTTCAGGCCTGTGTGTAGTGTGTTCTAACAAACAAATTCCAATTTCCCAACTGGGGATCAATAAAAAATATAAATTATTTTACAAACAGTTTTTTTCCTTTGGTCCAGACGAAATGAACTACAGGTTTGAAAACACCCTTAGAAAACCTGCCCTGAAAGCTGACCCTTCTTTTCTAGTTAGTCTTGGTGTGACCAAACTGTCTCTTGGTGTTCTGTCTTGATGTGATTCCTACCAGTTTTCACATTTTATTTATAATTCCAACCATGCTCTCTGACAGTATTCATTCATTCATTGTAAACCATGACAGCAGAGTATAAGCCCCATACCGTACTTCTGTTTTTAGCAAAGAACTTTATATAAACATGTCATCTCTATAGTAACCGTATTAGTTCAGTGATGGTTGAAACATTTATGTACCAGTATATCTTTATGTGTAAATAAAATAAAAGTAGGGAATGGTGTGTGCTTCTATGCATTGATTTTCATTACTTTTTTGACATTAAACTGATGATAATAATTGATTTTCCAGGGTGGCAAGTCTCCAATAATGATATATTCTCAGTCATGGCTCCACTTTGTCCCCAGAAATGTATTCTGAAGTGGGAGAATACAAATAATGTTATGCAAGAACTTTTGCCCTAGCTGAGGGTGTAGTGAACGAATGATCCTGGAGTAATTCTGCCAGAAACTCTTATAATGGGTTGGCTCTTTCATTCAGTTAACAGCACATGTTCCTTTGTACTCAAACCTATACGTTTTCCATTGACCTGATCATTATATTATTTACTTTATCAGGCACAAAAAATAACTGCTTGAGTTACTTTGTGTGGGAAAATAGAAAAATAGAAGCAGGAACGAGACAGTGGTAGAGAAAGTGAAATCGACACATTAAATGAGCTTTAAAGACGAAGAAAGACCTAAGAGAAATAGAGACTAATGAGACAGTGGGGGAGCATATTTAAACAGCTTTGACACTAGACAGGGGAAATATATCAGTGTGAATGAATTGCTGTTTGGTTTGTGGGATTCCCAATACGTGATTGATTAAGTAATTGTTATAAATGCCCGAGTAGCTCCATATTCAACGGATGACAAAAATGTGTTGTGAGAGACTGTCTTTAGCGCAGATGGATGACTTCTGCTTGTTTGAATTATTTTATGTTTCCCACTCTTTGTTTCTCAGCCAAAGGGCCTCCAATGTTTTTCCCCTCAATAGGGGTATAAGGCAAACACAGCAGACTTTTTCCAGCTAGAAACCTCCAATCCAATTTTTTTCAAATTTAAACTTCAAAGAGCTGTGTAAAGCATGCAGAGCTACTTTCAGAGAAACTGGATTAAGTTCAAATCCCTAGAAGATGGTTTCCCACTGCTAGTATCTTAGCCCGTCTATTATCTCTCCTGCTAATTACACTGCTGCAATACATTCCGTCTTACAGCTATAGGGAGGTGCATTGTATGGCTTTTGTTTCTCTGCATATAGTCCCACACATATCTCAAATTTGAACATTTAGTTTGAGAGCTTTATGCTGTGAGACTGGGTTGGTTTTTAAGGGGTATTCATTGAGCTGCTGCTTTGACGCCATGGGCTGTCGTTGCTGCTGATTCTGGCTGGATGATGTCTTGGGGTGACAACAAATCTTTATCTAGCTCAGTGGTTCTTAAACGTTTTGCACCACATGTGCCTGGTTTATTCCTTATAACATTATTTATTGTTGACTGTTGTCAACCACAGACAAGCTGTACTTCTTCCGTCCTGCTCCAACTGAATCCAAATTTGAGGTAACTCGGGTAATATCTTCTTACTGTTTTGCATCATTTCCTGCTAGCAGGTGCTGTGGAGACTTCACCGGCACTGCTTAAGTAGTGACTAGCACTTGCGCTTGGTTCACTTTCATCTACAATAGTTTCAACAGGGCTGCTCGAAATATTCTCCTCCTGATCTGCACTTCTCTTTCTAATAGTTTCTGTTTCGAGCCAGGATTTCAGTGTTTTTGAACCATTCGTTTTACCTTTGCTGCTTGAAAATTGACTTATGTGGGCGTTTTTCACGGGAAGACAGTCTCTCCTTTTTGAAAAGCAGACCTTTTATTTGAAAATAATAACAATAACACATTGAATAAAACAAGGTAGGCTGTTGTTTTTAACACATTTTTTATAAAATTATGTTTTCAGTACTTGTCACAAGTAAATGAAATGTAATCATATTTGTAAATGAATGACTTTAGGTATTTAAATACCATAAAAATAAAAGTAAACTGTAGTCTTTTTGTATTTCTAATACCAATTAAGCTATCCATCCAATTGTGAAAAATAACCATTGTAGCCTATCAAAATGTCAATAACTGCATTTACCATCGATCACCATGATCTTAAAATTGGCATCAATAAAGCGCAACCGTGACCGCCCACTTTTTTAATGGCATTGTGTGTTTTTCCCCCATTCAGTTGTTTCATTGACGTTTTGAAAATTGCTTATATAAAAGAGTTTTAAGTCTGGAACCAAGCCAACAAGCTACAACATGAATAGTGAGCACAAAGCATTTGATTTGGTGCAAAATAACATTTTGAAAATGATGAAAAGGGAAAGGTACAAGACCGTGAAGAGATACTATCATAGACTTCAATGGCAGAAGCTTGCTCTAGCCATTCGTGGTTTCCCATGTACATTAAACGTTTCTATGATAACAGCGAGTTGGACCAATCAGAGATGTTGCTGTTACGCTGAGGATTGTGGGTACTTTAGTTTTTCTCCATAAGATCGCGGATAAAATTGCGGTTGATTTCATACAGACTTCTAGCTTTAACAGGAGGAGAAACCTAGCCTCATGAGACCATCCTGATCTCGCAAGCTCCAGTTTTCTACTTGAAGATCAGTCTGGCATCTTGAGATAAAGAAAATTTGGAGACGTTCGCCAAACGACCGACCAATCAGCGTTGGTTTTGAGGCGGGTTCAGGTGTGACGCAACGAGAAGCGAATGTTCAGTCTAAACAACATGTCAGCTTCCACGGATGAGATGAGCGTAGCTATTGGGCAAGTTTTATCCGAATTAGAAAGTATTCCTTCATTGAAAGAAGAGCAAAAAACGGCACTGGAGGCTTTTCTCGGAGGAAAAGATGTTTTTGCTCTTCTCCCGACTGGTTTCGGCAAGAGTTTGATCTGATTGGTTGATTTGGCCCGTCTATCACAAACATAGGTGGTGATAGACAGATGTTTATCCAGTCAGCTAACCAGTATTTTCGCCCCTTCCCAAAAGTTCTCCAACGGAAAGTTCCCATATGGGTAGGCTGAGCAAATGCGAAGCAATCCATCTGGCGGAGTCAGGTTAGCAGAAACCTCCATTTCACAACAATGTAACTTGTGGTTAGTCTAAGTCGGATGGTTTAGACATTATAGCTGATAATCTAAATCCTTATGTAGAAAATCAATGGGATTTTTTACTTCTGGAATCACACTGTTGAGCTTTATGGGTGTGACGTATGGATTTTTTTAGTGAGGTGAAAAGCGAAGTATCTCTGAGGTTTTGGTGGTTTACCCACACATATTGAAGGAAAGAAAAAACAGAAGGTTTGGCTGCTCCTTTGCTGCTTGACCATGGAACCGGTATAGACAGTGGCTTCAGTGTCGACAGTGTTCACAAGAGCGTGACACTGACGTGACATTTGCGGTGTAGACACGAGCAACTCTCCAGACGCTATTCAACACAGGATGGAAGACGGTCAATGATGATAACTAAACAAATATTGTGTTTATTATATTTTATACAACACAACATATTAAAACCAGCAAAATTTGTGTTTTTGGGGGATTTTGTAAAATGTATTTGCATGTCTAGACGTGATGAGCAGCACAACAAATGCAACTGCAACGGAAATACAGTCTGTAGTTACAGCAACAGCCATAGAGCCAGCAGAAAAAACCCAAGTGTCGCGTTTTGTGTCATTTTTCTGTGAGTAGGGAGATTTAGGCACTGGTAATATGGAGGGAAGGTTAACATAGTTAATTTAAACATACTACCAACATTATGATACAAAGTTGGTTGAACATCGGTAATGTATTCCCTTATGAGTCATTATCTAGCAGAAAATGAACAGTCTTTAACAGTTGTTTTATCACTAAACAAACAAAAAAATATTGTTTTGAGGATCTTTTAGAACAGCACACTAGTGCGTAGAAAAGCTCAGAAAGGTCAGTTACAGTTAAATGCAATGCAGTATTGGAAGATGAAAGTAATTATAAAAGGAATCAACGCTATACCAGCTGTGCATAAAGTACCAACCATTTAAAAAAAAAAACAGACCAAATTGGTCTGTGCAGGCGGAAAATAAAAGGTTTACAAAACCGAACACAAAGTGTTTATTACTACAACAGATTTCATGAGCAACTATTTGGTGGTAGAGAGTAACACTCATGTATCTGAAAACAGAATAAATAATTGAAGATAGCCTGGTCTTGAGCCTTAAAGTGAAAACAGTTTATTTCACATCAGCTTATGCTCTCCAGCTGATTACTACCACTAACTGACTTTGTCCAGTTTAAATTAAAAAAATGTCATTTATTCTGGCATTTCAAAGACTTGCAGATGAGTGGAACTTTTTGTGAAACTAAATGAAAGGAGGTACCACCCTGGTTCCGACCAATCAGTGTTCTGTGAGGAACTACTGGCAGCTGCCGGCGTGTTTTTAGGTGTCTGTGACGACAGTATATGACGAGAGTATGGGCCCTATCTTGCACCCGGCTCAGCGCGGCGCAAAACCCGACGCAAGTGTCTTTGCTATTTTGAGACCGTCCAGCGCCCACATCACAGCAAATGCACTTGCGCCCATCTTTGCGCGTGCTGGTCTTACAGTGAGGTGTGTTCATGTGAATTCTTGGCGTATTGCTATCTTGAGGCAGCGGGAAGTGATTGCGCCATTGACCAACGCTTAAACGCAAAGTTGCATACTTTGTACAAAATGCTTTAGCTTGATTTCTAGATATATAGTTAGCCTCAAACTGGCGTTTGAATATTTGATTTGTAAACAAAATGCTTGCGGAAAAGGTAACGTTGTGCAAAACGTTAGCTTAGCGTCTTCCCATTCTTTCTGCTGATTTCTCACGTCTGTATCCACTTTTGTCTTCATAAAAGCTTACAAAAACTTAGTTATGGGTTCTTTGCCATGTGGTTAGTGCATCCCACCTCACAGCAGCTTTTAGGCAATTTTAAATGTGTTCTGTCTCTATTGGACTTCATCAGGTAGCCAGAAACATGACTCCAGTGGTAAGGTTGCTTTGTGTCTGCTGGATGTGTAACCAGGCAAGTGTTTGCTAAGACAATGGCCATATAAATACTATGAGGTGAAAATATATCAATGTTGTGTTTCAAGCATGGGGCGCATCAAACAGCCACTTAGTCTTGCATTGCCAGGAAACCATGCTGTGGAATGGCACGGTTTCCAACAGTGGTCTTGGGGAACGCAAAGCTCCGGATGCAGCGACAGTGGCTCTGCAAAATGGTCTCAGGGAGGGATGTTGTATCGACGTGTGTACTTTGTCCGCAGCAATCCCGCCAATCGGTCCCAAAACAATGTCAGTTAGATAGTAAATGCCATAGACATTTTCTTTGTAAATCTTTACAATCATTCCCTGAAAGAAACAAGCAGGCCAACCTAGCAGTTTCCTCAAAACTTGCCATTTTCAGCATGTAGGTTGCTAGATCAAAGTTTGTTGTTGTTCCCGTAGCGAACTGAGTTTGAGAACGGCAACACGCAGAGCGCGGAAGGTGAGGGACATCCGGGCGTGATGTCAGGCAATTATCTGGGAAATGCACTTCCATTGATCCAAACTGACAGCCACTTGACCCTACAAAGCCCCCCGGTAAAACTCAGTTGGTCTTAGGAAGAAGTGGACTGAAGACAACTTAACATAAAAATAAAAAAAACACAAAATTTCGATGAGGTGGTTTGTGAGCAGCACCTCCTGTAAACGTACAGTGTGTCTCCTCCAGCTCTGATTCTAAACTGTGGCCCATTATCCGTCTGTTTAAAGGTTCTCATCTGCCTTCACTTCAATGCAGCTCATTTCACTGATTACTTCCCATCCTTGTTAAAGTAGCATTAATCAGTGAAATCAGCTGCTTTAGTGACTGATTGCAGTGAGTCTCTGGCCACGATAGCATGGTATTTTTACATCAGCCATTTGTGGATGAATTAACATGAACACCTTGCATTCAAGGCCTTCATCGTATTTTCTTACCCCTTCTATGCTGTAACACGTCAATTGTAGCACACAAACTGCATAACCATAGCAATAGAACTTATGCTTCATAATACACTTACATGGAGTTGAATAAAAAACTCCCAACACATTCTCAAAAATATGTTAAACATAATAAGCCTCACATATGTAGTATTTATTGCAGGGCAGTTTACATTAAATTACATTGTTTAGGTGTTCATATTCAATTCTGTCCACTCCCCTCAAACTGCTGTATGCTATTTGAGTAAATTAAACGGTGAATTCTATAAATTCTAAACATAAAAGTGTATTTACTGTACATATCTTGGCGAGGACTACTGCATATTAGGGGTGAATCTCACTGGTCTCATGATTCGATTACGATTATCCTGTCAACAATTTGATATTGCGATGCATCACGATGCGTCACCTCCTCAATACTATTATATATTGCTACACATGGTTTCCATCAACAAATTCAAGCAGTCAGATATAACTCCACTTTTTATTAAAAAAATTCCTGAATGTAGCAGTCTGAACACAGCAGACAACAGGCAAAAAGCAAAAACCAAAAAAAGCAGTAACGTAACATCAACAGCAAAGTAACATCAGTAGAATATAACCGATTATGTCACTGTATCGATGCAGAATCGTCCACATCGATTAGTGATTCATTTCAACAAATACTGCATTTTTGGAAAAAAATAGTAGTATAAAGCCTGTGGAGCGGCACAAAACCTGATAAATTTCCTCAAGTGATGTCACTTGTCAAAATCAGTTGGGACTGGAGACAATCTGGATTTAGAGATGTAAGGTTACCAGACCTCCGGAGCTCACTCCTCATCTCTGATTGAACTGCAACTCCTTCTTTATGTAGACAATTTAGTGATAGACCTACAATTAGTACCAGATCAAAAAAAAGTATTACTCCCTTTTCTGTCACTGTTTTGTTTGACTTAAAACTAGTTGAGTTTAATAAATATTTTTCAACTTTAAGTTTCTACTTAGTCTTCTCTCTTATCTAATGTGAGTGAACTCAGTTCGGCCTACAGTGCATCCAGAAAGTATTCACAGCACACGGGAATGCGGATCTGTAGATAGCGCTGTGGCAGTTTTTGTATCTTTAAACAAAATTTTTAAGTATATGTGACAGAAACCACTGTGAGTGAATGTTATTACCATTCTGTTGGTGATGTGTCAGTGTTTTTGTTCAGGTGCTGTGCCCTCTCATCCCTGGCTTGCTCAGTGCGTGGCAGTGGCGGTAGCACAGAGGTAGACTATAACCTTATTTTAGGCTCATAACGCCACATACAATATTAAATGAAGTTAACTATTGGCACAAGTAAGTCACACAGTAACGTGAGCTCTTTATTAAATAGCTTTAAATAATATTAAACATAGTCTTTATTAATCTTTACATTCATTCCCCGAAAGAACCAAGCAGGCCTGCCTTGTTGCACGATCGCCATTTTTCTTCAAAACTTTGCTATTTACAGCATGTAGCTTGCTAGCTCTAACTCTATTGTTGTTTCCTGAATCAAACAGAGTTTGAGAACGGCAACAGACAGAGTGCGAACGGTGAGGGACATCCAAGCCAAGGATACATCCGGCCAGGGATACATCCGGCCAAGGATAAATCCGGCGATAATTGCCTCACATGCGGTGGCGTGGATCCAGACTACGTTTCTCCTAATGGAAGTGTTTTGTCCTGTTGTAACGTGTTTGCACTGGTCGGCCACCATAGTATTGTAGGTTTAAAATCACCCAAAACATGGTGTTTTTTTTCCTCTATCTCATTCCTTTCGGTAGTACAATATACCATTCTCTCTCTTTTTCCTCTCTCTCCAGCTACAGTTAAACTGCCTGGCTGTTACAGCTGCAACAGTATGCAGAGAATACTAACAAAATTAAACTCAGAATATGCCATAATGAGTCCTAACGTCGATTAACTTAACAACTAACACTCTTTTTTGCTTACAGTTAGATTTACTGACAATTTAAACCTGTCTTTCTTATCTAAGGTTATGTTAACCTAGGTTACATACAGCATTGTATGTGTATACATGCATGCAGACTTGCATATTGCTCCATCTCTGTCCCTGGTGCTTGTATGCGTGTGGTATGTGGTAGGTCTTGTCAAAATAACACTGTGACAATATGACAGCCATATCAGTAACACTGTGTTTGGTGTTCCCAATAACATCAGACCGTGAATAGCAATATAATGCTGAAGAGATGAATACAAATTAAACACATTGTAAGTAAGACAACATCTGAACTGAGACATTATGCAATTTGCAGCAGTTACATTTAAATAATTCTAAAGTCCAATGTCCCAGTGTTTGGTGTTAAAATATAGAGGAGGCATATTTTATTCTCATGAAGATGATTTTATTGCTGACATAAAGCAATCGTGGGAGGGGGTGGGGAGCAGAGAGGAGGCGTGTACACGGAGAGGGGAATGAGAGAAACAAATGAAGATGGAAAGTGTGAGCTGGCGTCACTGAGTGAATTCAAATAGAGAGAGAGAAGACGAGAGCATCTTAGGCCATGATAGACAAACACCATGTTGATGCAGGGTAAACTGGCAGTGTTTGCTGCAACAGGAAGAGGAACTTATAACGAGGATTATAAATGATGTGATAGATTAAAAACCTTTGTGATACCAAAAAAGGTTTGCTCAGTGGTCATGGTCATTGGACCGATCACTAAGCAAACTCCATGCCAGTTATCAGTTGTCATGGAGATCTTCAACTCAGTGTAGATCTCCCCATCCGCTAATAAAAACTGACTGATATGGTTAAAAGGCACTGAAAAACGTGTAATTTACAACTAATTCCAAGATCAACAGTGAACTTGGTTGATTCATATTAACGGTTTTAAACAGATATCAAAGAGATATTAAGATCCCCATTTCACGTGCACCCCACACTTACACATGTCCACCCAGGAGGCGTAGCAGTAGCAGCATATTAGCAGAGCAGCAGCTTTTACCCAGGATACATGCAGGAACATTATTGATTGTAGGTAACCTGCATTTTGGCAGTCCTCAGAGCCAAAGGCACAATTTTGCGTCAAAGCAGAGAAAAAATTACTTGAAGAGTAAAAATATGATTTGGGTCGTGTTTATGTACATACAGCGCAAGTGAAATGCGAGCCTTTAACCAGCTGGATTGATTGAAATAGGAGTATCTGAAGCGCCTCCTGTGTAAACATTAGGGATGCACCGAATCCAGGATTCGGGTTTGGATTCGGCCTAATATTAGGCTTTTTGATGGGGTTCGGTTTCTGCCGAACCTTAGAAGTTTTTTCCACAGAACCGAACCCTACGCTTGCAATGTGCGCGCTACGCTGGTCAACGTAATGTAATAATAATAAGTTTATTTGATATAGCACCTTTTACAGACAAAGTCGCACAGTGCTTGACATGATAAACATTTGTAAAAGGAGGAGGAGGAAGGTCTGGCTAGTCCACACAGCATTCCGGGATGGGAGAAAAACATGCTCTGGTTTATTGGCATTTCTTCACACCAATCACAATCGTCTTGAGCGGTGCTAAGTGCCACACGGAGCAACAGTGCCTATGCAAAATAGGCTCAGAATGAAACTTGTTTTGGTGTAACGTGTGTACGTTCAAAAGTTGTTTTAGTCGTGCAACAGAAAACTCAGATAGGACAGATAGTCTATTTACCCTGCAGAGATCTGAGGAGCTGTTAGTCCTCATAAATCAACCTCATTAGGGACATCCGGCAGAATTTCCGGCGGCACCTGAACAATCCCGGAAAATAAACGTCATTGGTATAGACTTCACTGAAGTACATTAAAATAAGTAATCTTTCTTCCTGACACGTTAAAGTGACATTAAGAAAAGGCCTCTAGTCATATAGAAGCTACAGTATAAGGTGCTGTTTGATTGATCAGCCCAGAGAAGCTGTTCTATATTGAAGTCTAAATGGGGTGATAATGGTACAGGTAGCAGGTTTGAGCAACTACAAATGCTATCTCACTTCATATCTTGGCTTTATTTACACAAGGCTGTTCACCAGCATGTAAATGATCTTATATTTGCAGGGCCAACCCCTCAGTAGTAACTAGAGAAATGTCTTGTCATCTTGGAGAATAAAAGTTTCCATTCTCCATCCATGGTATGCAAATTAAATAGTATAGAATAAATCATCTGACGGCAACAAGTCAAACTTCATGGTAGGACTGGCCATCAGCATAGTGTAAAATATGGCTTGTATATCCCAGCTTGAACAGACAAGAAAGAGCAAGCAACAGCAGGAATAAATAAGAGCGTTGATGGGGTTTTTGCTGAGCATGCATATGTTCTGCTCAGTCAACAATGGACTTCATTATGAGAATACACACTCCGAGATCTGTGGTTACAGCACAGTGGGTACCAGTGATAAGCTCTGTGTGTGTATGTGTGGGTGTTTTTATGGGTGTATGTACTGCATGTGGACCCTGTTTTTGTGATGGTGATTTTCCATTTGTGTTTAAATCAACATGAATGAGAGAGCCTTACAGTAGTCTCGCATTGCCAGATCTCCTTAGCGCTTTGAAGTAAGGTCTGGCTACACCACAGATACATTCTGCGATAGGAGAAAAGAAACCTGTGGGTTGTTTCTTTAAACCAATCACAATCGTCTCGGGCAGTGCTAAGCTGCTAAGGATGCAGCGACGGTGCCTCTGCAAAATGGTCTTGGGAAGAATCTTGTTTTGGTGGAACATTTGCACCCCACAAAAAAAAAACATCACATAAAATATTAAATGGAGCTAACTGTTCACACAATACATTAACGTGAGCTATTTAAATTAGCTGGATACATGGTTAAAACATAATTTGCTCTTACCAGTGTAACATACGGTGGCCGACAGGGGCAAATGCACTGCAACTTAATGAAACACGCGCAAATAGACATTACACAAGCAAATTAAGAAAACATCTTCATTAATTTGACAACATATGCGCAGCTGGAGAACTTCCGTTGTGTAATCTGGATCCAGCAGGTTTTTTTTGTTGCATTTGTTTTCGGGGATTGTGTGCTTTTCTTTAGCAAACGTTTCTGTTTTTTGGGTTGTGTATTTGCAGCGCGTTTGCTAAATGCAACGCATTTGTTGGCAAATTAATGAAGATGTTTTCTTAATTTGCTTGTTTTGTCTATTTGCGTGTTTCATTAAGTTGCAGTGCGTTTGCCCCTGTCGGCCAAAACGTCCCAGTCAGATTGTAAATGCCGTAAACTTGTTCTTGTTGTAAATCTTTAAAATCATTCCCCGAAAGAACCAAGCAGGCCTGCCTTATTGCACAATCCAAATTTTCTTCAAAACCTGGCCTGTCATTTTCTAGCTCCAAGGTTTTTGTTGTTTCCCGAAGTGAATGGATTTTGAAAACAGCAGGCTGGAATTTTTCTGGCAGGCCACCAAGGTGAGAGAAGAGTGAGAGAACAATAGCAGTTGTTGCCTTTTAATAGGGGTGGTGATGTCACAGCATTTCACACCTTGATGTGAGAACTGGAGAGTCTGCTGGGAGACTGAGTTTGGTGGCTGTTCCTTGTGACTACAAAGCAGCTGCCATTTTGGAGAGGGCTGGGGTTGCATGGAATGGCAGTCTGGTTCATTTCCCAACAACTCCAGTTTAAGATGAACAAGTAAATGTTGAGTTCCATGGATCCCAAAATGTTCATTTAGTAAATTATGGTCCCATTTATTTTAAAATAGAAGATAAAGCAGGGGATGCTTTAGGGCGTGGCTACACGCCGACCTGTCAATCATGATAGAGGCTTAGCAATGCGTATCCATGGCCCTGTGAACATTAAAATAGATTTAAACATGTTTTTGGGTGTTGCCCATGTTTTCATCTAACACTTTAACCCACTCACTGTGTGTTTTCACTTCATCAAAGGTAATTGGAACATTTTGGTCACCAGAAAATGTCTTGGTCAGCTTTCTGCCAACCAAGCTAGGTAGCTAGTGCTAGCAGTAGCTGGTAACTTAAGAGAAAGTCAGCCAATTTCCAATGAGCTCTGTGTACTGCCAAACCTGCAGATGAATGGCACCAGTACCTGGAGGTCCGTGTTTAACAGGCAGCAATACTCCGCTGGATGACTTGTGTCGTGAAGGGTTAAAAATCGGTGACTTTTCCCTCTTTAGCATTTAGCTTAGCACAGTGCCATTGAAACCATACACAACACTGGCTTAAACACGTCATCCTCCCCACCTTCGCCGTTTTGTCCAAATATTGTCACCCCTGGCTCCAAAATACCAAGATGGCGACAACAAAAACGCAAACTGCTGGCTTCAAAGCGGCAGTCCACAAACCAGTGGGTGATTCTACGTCCATTATTTTTACAGTCTATGGTTTGCTATTATATTTATGGGTTTTATCTGCCTTTAACTGACTCAACTGTGGGTGTATTTAACTTGGATTTACAACAACAATAGATTCCTATGGTGATCATCATTGTCATATTTCTTAAACCAGCCCTGCAGCATAGCCACGCATATCTACTGTTGATTCATATGACCAGTACGTTGCAAATGTTTGTGACTTCACCAATTATCCACTACTTATACTACTTCCAGTGGAACAGTTGCAATAAAGCTCACAGAAGTAAAGAACATATGCATTAGCAGAAGATACATAGGTTATACTGCAGAATTGGAGAGTTCCAATACTACTTTATCACTATGACATCTGAATCACTAAAAGTCCAGACACACTCCATGGCATTGTCACCTCGGGTCTCGGTTCACTTTTCTTTCACTTTGCCTATCTTGATGGATTATCTCATCGCAGCATTTGATAATTAATGACATAACTTCATCAGTGCCCACAGGTTAAATTGTTATCACCCATGCAATCATCATGATCACTCATTAGGAAACTCATTGCAGTGTTAAGAAATGTCATCGCCACAGGCATTGCAGCCCAGAGCTCAGATCACTGCGGGTGGACATGTCATCAGCGCTGGTATTGATGTGATTGTAGCAGGTAAACATGACAAAAATGTCATCATCACAGGTCATAGCGTCACTACTGCTGGTAGAGACATGAAGTCAGAGGGTGGAAACATCATCACCCAGTCAAAATATCATCACAGTCACCACTGAACTTAAGAATCTTATCATGCTTTGTAGAAAAGTAATCAATCAAGGTAGAAAAATAAAAACTATCGGCATGGCACTTGAAAAGAATGCACAATAATAAAAGAACAAAGGAAGTATGAAAGATTGCTAAAGCACAATAAAAATAAAAGCAGAAGATGATATAAAATAAAATAAAATATAAAAAACAGCAAAACACTGTAAAAATGTCGTAAGAAAAGATTAAAAAGCTGATGCTGATTTGGCAAGACTGAGAGGTGGGGATTTGTATAACAAAGAACCATCACCCTTTTGTAACAAGAAGTGTGTTCAGAGCCGTCAGGACTGGGCCTGCCCTGATGGATTGAGGCACCATTCAGCCTCATAAGGATCAGGATCAACATCAAAATAAACTTCTTTGTAATTTCATAATTTGCATGGCTGTCATTCAAATTAACGTTTGAAGTTTATTGCTGTTGGCAGGAAAAGTGCTGTGAGATTCTGGATCCAACTTTCCAATTTTCCTGGAGACTTAATTTACTTATCAAGGTGGTTGGTGCAGGATTTCATAACTACCTCTCTATTGTATTTAGTCAATTTATTAAAGATGTTAAAAATAATACAAACACAAGGTAAAACTTATGAGCAATGAAAAATATAAACAAACGAGATCCTCAGCAACATATATGCAACAAATAAGCAACAAAATTAATAATATATAATAATATTATTCATGTTCAAAATGGATAGGAAGAAGTTGGGAACTTTTCTATTCCTACCCCCCTCTTAATTTTTAATTACTCATAATAGAAATTCAATTTGCCCATCAGTGTGCATGTTTAACTCAAGTCGTCTTAAACAAATCAACTCTTTTAGACAAAAACAACAACAAAATAATCTGAACAGATGTACAATGAAAACATTTAGCAGTCCACAAACAAGAAATAAGAAATAAACACACAATAAATCACTGGTCCAGCTCATGGCCATTCAATATTTTCTTTTTGATGAGTTTTTTTTGATTGTTTCTGAAGTTATTTTTCTTCCTGCGCAGGCAAGACAAAGAGTCCAAAGCCATGCTAGTGGCTTTGTGAGGCTGTTCTGAGGCACAGGTGCGTAGAGCTAAATACTAACATCAGTATGCTAACAGTGACAATGCTAACATGCTTTTAGTTAGGTATAATGTTTACTCAGTTACCTCAATAGATAAACAAATGGCCCCATCCACAAAATTAAGACCGAATTTGAAATAAATCAGAATTTTCCTTTGAAATCAGACTACATGACATATAGCCTCTTTCCGACCAAATAGTTATTGGAACGTCATTATAGGAAAAGTCCACTTCTAAACAGTTCTAACTACTCTCCCCCAAAACTGTTTTTTCCATTTGCATTTGCACTGGCCAAGTGGCCATAGGAACTGGTAGGAGGGGTAAGGTGTGGAGTGACACAAGCACGTCTTTATAGCATCGTCACTTGACTTTAGCATATACAACAACAAACCAGCATGGAAGAGGACATAGGAATGTTCCTGTTGTGCCTTGCCGGGATCCTCATAACGGAGTTTGAACGGCGGCGTTTAAAGACTAGGCTGGAGTACTTAACAGATAAACACAGAAGATGAAGGCTCCAGCGTAATATGATCCTATATGATGGAAGAAGATAGAAGAGCAGAGCGCAACAGGCAAATGAAACGACGGGTAAGTTTAACTAGAATTAACAATTAGCTGGTTGAATGCGTGATGTTTGTCTTATGAGTTAGCGAATTGCAACCTACAGTGAAGAATATGTACGGTTTGTGTTTTAGACGTTGCTAGGTCACTAAGGGAAAAAGGGAAAAGACCCTGCCCTGAAGTAGGAGCTGAAAGAGTTACAGGAACTGCGGTCAGAGGAACTTAATAATCCCCAAATTGGTCCAGTCGGAACACGAGAAAAAAAGGGTTTTAGGAACGTTATGTTCTAGGAACTGCAAAAATCCCTCCGGTCGGAAAGGGACTATAGAGGTGCAAGCTGCAAGCCCAAAGGAAACGTAATGTCCGACTAATGAGTGGCAGAAATGATTATCTATGTGCTCATTATTTTTCCACAGCAGTAATTTGAGACAGAATGTAGAACATGTCAATGAATACAGTATGGGTTAAAGGAAGCATGTCATCCAGTTATTCATTAGAAAGCACACAAAGACGCTGATTACTGTTAATCTTAATGGCATGTGTAGCTCTAAATGTGTTATATGATACTGTGGGTAAAGTACAAAAACATCTGCACAGTGAAGATATTTCCCTCATGTGTTCTTTCTACAGTACATGTGGTTTTGTATCTTCTTTTGTATGGTTACACAGTAGGGTTTGATTTATGCTGTGGAGCTGTATTGCTCTCAAGTCAAATCCTATTTTAAACAATCCTCGAGTCAGAACAGAACATCCAGTCTCCTGGTGCTTCAAACAGCACTGAGTATTAGTGAACCTGAAAGAGAAGAAAAGGAACTCAATAAACAAGTGAAATGCATACCACAATTGAATCCTACAATGTAGAGTTCCTTTGTGCATTTACATGTTGCAGTGAGGCTGACAGATGCAGTTGTGCTGCAGGAGAGAAGTGCAGAACTTGTACATGCACAGAACTTCAGATCTTAACAAGCGTGTACGGTTGAAAACAATAGTAAAATAATAGACTTCTTATTGGCAGAGAAAGGCAAAATAACAGCCACTGTCTTTAAGCAGAGGTTTGAGCTTTTTTTCCTATGTAAGTCACTAAGTTTTGTATAATGTCATGGAGTTTTGATAAAAATCATGAAATTGTAAACAACTATTGCTGAAAAGTACTTCAACCTGCAAAGCTGCTGGCTATTTAACAGGTCTACTCATCACGTGTCTGTTTGATTTTCAGATAAACAGCTTCAATTATGTAAATATTACATATGGGGAAGTAGTAGTCTGGATCAACGGAAGTACATTTCCAGGCTGAAGCCTGAAATCCAGTGCAATGTGTAATGTAATCAAGGTTGTACGGCTCACTGTGTTTCCGCACGGAGGATTATTACTAGCGCAATACTAGCACATAACACGTTGACGCTTCTGTGGACACAAGACTGACGGCCCAGATTACAATTGCAGACGTGAAGGAAGACGAAAATAGTGAGAGGGCTAAGAGAAGAGACAGGCGAGAGAAAAACGACAGAAAGTTTGGGATAATTTTAAGATGCAAACATGCTCCTACATCATCTCAGTAGAAAACATTTACACAACTAGCCTACAGCATGCTACTCTGCCAACAGCGATGTTGTGTTTTACCAACAAGCTAAAATGAAAGCTGTCAGTTTATAGTCTAACTGTTTATTAGTTTGCTACTAATCTTTGGAAACTTAGCTGCTGCCGGAGACAAACCGGCTCCTCCCCCCAGCATGGCTACTTACAGTTTTTCTCAAATGCTAAAACACAAAAGCCAATCCATTAAACCAAATGACCAGTTGTCTAAACACATTTACTAAATCTAGCCATCATTTTCCAATATCATAAACACATTTCACATGAAGACACAATTCACAAAACACAATCCTCCGTTTTTCATAAATCTTAACACATTTTTCTTTGCTAAAACACAAGTTGCAAAAGAACTCTGCTCATATTCTCAAATAAAAGCTCATGTGATGCAAAATGCTTGCCACAGTCAGCAATATTTGAACACAATGAACACACCTGGCATCATTCATTACACACAACGACTCAAAATTGAAGACACTTGTTGCTAATGCTGTGACCACTTGTATAAAGGTATAAAGTTCAGAGTGCACAGTTTGCTGAAGATTCCAAACAAACACAGTGGATGAAGGCAGAGTCAGGGGAAGAGGAATTCGAGTCAGAGGAGGGAGAAGAGCTGGCCATGGAAGAAGAGGAGCAGGCCAACAAGGGAGAGGAGAAGGTCCAGGAGGGAGAGCAAGACAACCTCGCACCATCATTACGGACGAGATGCGAGCAACAGTCATTGACCATGTCATTGTCCATGGCATGACAATGGCTGAAGCAGGACTAAGAGTCCGTCCAAACCTGAGTAGGTTCACCGTGGCCACCATTATCAGGGCATTCAGACAACACAACAGGTATGGTACTCTATTGCTTTCTTTGTCACAATACAATTTTACAAGCCTGTGAAAGTAGTCTATTGGTTTCAAATCAGTTGTTACTGTATTGTAAAACATGTCAATTGACAACACATGTTTCTTTCTTTAGAGTTGAAAGAATGCCACATAGAAGTGGGAGGGTTGCCATATTTACAGCGGCACAAGAAACCCTCATTGTGGATATGGTTCGTGAGAACAACCTCATCAGACTCCGGGAGATCAGAGACAAAGTCAGTGCCGATAATGTCAACTTTGAGAGCATTGATGATGTCAGCTTGGCCACAATAGACCGAGTTCTCCGGCGCCAAAAGATGCGGATGAAACAGGTCTATAGGGTTCCCTTTGAGCGCAACTCTGCGCGACACAAAGACCTACGTTACGAGTATGTGCAAGTAAGTATACATCCATGTTCACAGTACAGTTAGTGGACATACTGTGTTGCTCAGTGGCCTACATTACTTCTGGACAATACTGTGCTACCTGATTGACTGTTGTTCTGAACACCTGTGCATTTTCACATTTTCACAGAGGATATTACAGTTGGACGCGATGGCCAGACCTCATGAGTACCTCTTCCTGGATGAGGCTGGCTTCAACCTGCAGAAACGAAGGCAAAGAGGCCGTAACATCATTGGCCAAAGAGCCATCACTGAGGTTCCTGGCCAACGGGGGGGTAATATTACTCTTTGTGCGGCCATGGGTTTGGAGGGGCTTGTCCACCGGCATGCTGTCCTTGGGTCTTACAACACCCAACATCTCCTCACCTTCCTAGAGGAGCTAAAAGACATCCTCCTGGACCGCCAACAACACCATCCTGGGCCCGCACATCACATTTATTTGAGGACAATGTACGCTTCCACAGAACAAACCAAATCAGAGAGTGGTTCACCACCAATTCCAGGGCGTTTTTCCCGCGGTGCCTGGCAAGAGACAATATAGCCTGCGATGTGGATGAGGTGATGTGGCCCGATGCAGCTCAGCGACATGATGCCGCACAGTGATTGTGGTGTGAATAAAGTAAATAAAAAAACTTCACACCCTGATCATGTTTTCAAGAGTACTGTTGTGTGCAATAGATTCTGTTTTTGCATTGAGTTGTGTTACAGTAGTGTACATGCAGAATTTACTATAGATTTATACTCTTCATATGAAACTCACAAATCTAAATGCCTAATCCTCTGCAGAGATCTAAGAAGATCCATTACTGTACAGTTTCTAAAAATATGCATTGGCAGTTATGAAACAAAGAACTTTCTCACAAATTGAGCATTGTGTTTTCAATTGTTTTGCTGTAGTGTGTAATGATGTGTATAGTGTTTACATTTTTGAAAGCTTCGAGCTGCTCTTTTGGTGTGAAAGTTTGAGTTTTGAAGTGAGAAGGTGTGGTTGTGTTTATGTAGCTTTAGAAAAGGGTGTTGTGTTTAGACATTGGGGAACATGGAGGAAACGTTTGTGAAATGTGTTTTAGCATTTGAGAAAAACTGTAATATGCACATGAAGGATGTCATCATGCCGGTGATTCCAGCATTCTTTATTCTTTCTCCTCACTGTGTATTAGGCTTCTGAAAATGTGTCCCCCAGAACAGTGTAGTTGAATAGCCCTGCTGTAAGCTTTGTACAGTCACATTTACCCTCTGGTTAGTGAACAGCTCTTTTGCATATCCAGTGCAAAGAGCCAGAGCCAAGAAGGGGAAGGGGGAGAAATATATTAACATTTGGGCCACCAAAAATGTACTTTTTTTTAAGGGTCTTAGAATTTGGCAATAAAAAAAATTTAGCTTTTTTTTTCTAAAAAAGGAAACCTGTCTTTTGTATATCCTGTCTTTTGTATATCCTTTTTTTTAGTAAACAGCAATAATAAATATTTACTATTTCTTATCCGATTACTCGATTAATCGATGGAATAATCGGTAGAATACTCGATTACTAAAATAATTGATAGCTGCAGCCCTAAATTCAGCTCTGTTTAGTTCCGGTGTTGAGACTGCAAGACGAGTGTTTTGGGACCGTCTACAAACTACAACACCGAAAAGAGATACAAAAATATTTTCAAAAATAGGCATATGCTTATTTTTTTTAAAGTAAGTGCTGTAGTACAACTAGCAGGAGACAAGTTATAACTGAGGTAAGTTTGGAGACACTACCTTATTTAATCATTAAATTAATAAATATTTTTGTATCTCTTTTCGGGATGAGAGCAGTTCACACCCGCTCGGAATACGGACAAGAGTCAGCAACGTGCTGTTGGATAGCTTCTAGCTAGCTAGCTAGCTGCTGCTTGATGAAAACGGCAGCAGCTAGACCCAGCACTGAAGGTCTGATCCCCATGATCTGATCCCAAACCACCCGATTCTCCACCGGATCAGCATAAAATAGCGGCAACAACAAAATGTTTGCTGGCGCTGTACAGCCATGAACTGAAAGTCCATCTCCGGAGCTGGAATCCACTGTCTTCACAGCGAAGTTGTCTCTAAGCGGTGGGGAGAGACGGAGAGTCGGAGGGAGAGGGAGCACTAGTCACTTTTGTCTGAATCTGTGAGATAGCCACGCCCCTTCATTTGAATATAACAAATGGAAATAGAGATGGAAATAAATAAATATGACATAATTAAATAAATGTCCCCTAAAATAAACTATATTGACTCATTTATATATTTATTAGTGCTGTCAAATGATTAAAATATTTAATCGCGATTAATCGCATTAATGTCATAGTTAACTCGCAATTAATCGCACATTTTTATCTTTTCTAAATGTCCCTTGATTTCTTTTTGTCCCATTATTTTTTCTAATTTTAATGCTCTTATCAGCATGGAAAAGTGGATTGGCTTGCTTTGTGCAAATGTTTTTCTTTATTGAAAACAACATTGGCATATACTGTAGTGTTCAATTTCACACTAACATCCATGTGCTTCTGTCTGAAGTCATTCATTGTTGCCTGGCTTTGACCAGGGGCCGGAGAATTAGCATCACTTGTGTGCTTGGCCGTCAAGTGGTATTTCAGACTGGACGTGCTGCAATGATAGCTCAGTTCACAGCGACAAAACACACAGATCACTTTGGTCTTGTCATTGGAACAATTTGGCAACTTTTTAAAGTAAGTGTGTGCGGCGTGCCTGTTTTGTTTCCGGTCTAGCTAGATCCGGTGTGGTGTTGTAGTTTTTCTACTAGTTACTGCAACAGCATGTGAAGAAAAAAAAAAAGTTTGCTAGGCCAAAAAGAACGTTAATCTTGCGATAAAAAAAAGTACGCCGTTAAAATTGGTTTGCGTTAACGCCATTAATAACGCATTTAACTGACAGCACTAATATTTATAGTTATTTATATACATATTTCCTCATTTGTTTATTTCAGGATGTATTTCGGCATATTCATTAATTCATGTATTAATTTATTTAATATTGAATATAATGGCATTCCTTATTATAGGTGGTATATCAGTGGTATTGCAGTTAATACATAATTTTATTGTATACTGTAGGTTTCATTTGAGTGTACACCTTTTGAAGCTGTTAGTTTGTGTCATGGTGAGGACATCTACGACACCTGAAAAAGCCTTGTGGCGGTTGTAGCACATTTTTGTCTCCCGGTAAGAAGAAGAAGACTTTAATGATCCCCAAGGGGAAATTACATTTTTACACTGGGTTATTACCTTGCACACATGCATCTTCTACATGAAAAATGAGAAATGTCAGAGTGAGTGAGAGGGGCTGCCCCAAGCGGTTGAGGTTGGGGGCTCAGCAGTGCCCAGGAGGTGAACTGGCACCTCTCCAGCTACCAACACACTCCGTACAGACTCCATTATTGGTCCGTATGGGGACTTGAGCAACCCTAAGCAAGCGACCCTTAGGTTCCCAAGCCACATCCCAGCCTGAGCTACTGCTGCCCCAAGGGTTAGAACATCAAAAGCTATACAGTACAATCTAATCATCAACAATTATTGGAAAATCGTTGAAGGCGATACACTACTTATGGATGTGTTTACATCTACACCAGCCGTCAGTTTCAGATTTATGATGGACTTGCTGTTAATTAACCAGTTCTACCCTGATTACCTGACAGCTGACACCAGCTTTGATATAACTGTGAGCTGTCACTTGTTTTTACATGCCCTGAAGAAGACTGTGAGTCGAAACACATAGGCGCCATTTATTAAAGTCTTTTTAATTTTTGCAACGTAGTCTGCCTTGGTATTTTTTGGTTATGACTCACTGATCACAACGCTAAGTACAATTCTTACCTCCCTCTCTTTATTGTCTCCCTTGATCTTAAGTGATTTAATTACCTTCCCTAACAATACCTTAACCATAGTTTATTTGCTGTGATCACAATCTTTCCCTAACCATAGCTATACAATAGTTGCCCTACTCAGGTATTGTGGGAGAAGACTTTAAAAAAAGTTGGCAGTGGGTATAAAAGAACCAGGGGTGATGCTAGAAGGGAGGCAAGGGATGGCACCGCCGCCCCCTGAAATATGATTGCCTCCCCTCCCCCCAATCTATTAAGCTAGAGTGCTTTCAATCTGACAATTGTGTCACTTGGCTGCCTGTTCTGCCAATTGTCCCCGCCCTTGTCACATGATCAATTTATATTTCCATGATGACTATCCAAAATTGTGATACCATGGAACTAGCACTGGAATGTAAAAAGAAAAGTGGCAGACTGAGCCTATAGAAAATGTGTATTCCAACCCGGCCACATATTTCCTATATTTCTAAGCAGATTTTCTTCTTCTTCTTTAGATTTGTATTCTAATACAATGGGTTGAAACTAATATATTAGCATTTTCTACTGTTAGGGGCCAGTGCATGTCAACTAGCTGTCACACCAAAAAACATTTAAAAGCAAAATCAATGAAGAACTCCACTTCCACCATTACATCTCCGCATTATTCTGACACTTTTGTGAGTGCAAAACTGGTGCAATAGGCCATTTGTCTGATCCAGGGCTCATATTTGTTATAAAGCTAAAAGGCAGTATAACAGTGAAGATTTGCTCACTGCTCTAATTTCTCTGTTTGGCCCTTTACTTCACTGCCTTACACTTACACACAGACACACATGCACATGAGCATACAGAACACACAGCTTGTTGGAGTTAAATGGATTTTTACAAACCAGTACCTGGGTTGTCACAGTCTAATAAGTTTGAGTGCAGTTAATTGTATTTTCGTCTCTGAGTGTGCGTACCTCAGTGTGTATCTGAGTCAGGAGGATAAGGACAGAGCTGTAGTATCCCTTGTGAGTCTGAGTTACCGGCCTCATTACCATGCCTCAGTCTTTGCCTGAATTCTCACCTTGTATGTAAATTAGTGGAGGAGAGGAGAGAGCAGTTGAAGCCAGGTACTGTACCAGACAACTGTTTCTGCTCTGCTACAGACAGCCAAAATCCACCATTCTTTCCCCAAAACACATTGCGACGTTAAGCTCAAGCTAATTTAATGAGTATGGTTACAAACTAGTCTGCAGCATAACATGTTTTTCTACGTGTGTAAGGAGGACTATGCTTACTGGTCTGTTGTGATGTGGTAGAGGGTAGTGGCATAAACGCAGAGACCCCACACATATATACACTCACCTCTGCTCCACACACAAATGTTTCCGCTAATTTATATTGGCTGTTTAGCCAGCATGAGTGTAACTTGACCTCCTAATTAAAAATGGGACAGTCCTGATTGTCAAGCCTCTGTCCTTTATAAGACTTAGGGCATTTTCACACCTTTAGTTTGTTTGCTTTGGTCCGAATCAGTTGGTGAGTTAGTAAACTTGGAGCGATTTGCCCTTGGTCGGTTTGGTTTGGTTTGGTTTCACACCTGGAAAAATCCAAGCGTACCAAAATGCGTCATTACAAATCAAGCAAGAACGTCCAGCCCTCTTATTGGTCGGATATGTCTGGTGGCGGGAGAAAGAAAGTAAATATAGGAAGAAGGTGCTATGTTCTGGTCTAGTGGTCAAACCAGCTAATTTCATTAAAATGATCAGACATTGTTTTGCAAGAGACATTACTACATCTGCTCTGGTCACCGAGATGTCGCTCTGCTGCATCACAGATTGACACACACCTGACTACAGGAGACATTAGCTCAGACTTGCGGAGTACATATTAGTTGGTGCGGTTCGAGTACGGATCACGTTCTCACCACAAACGAACCGCTCCAGACAGGGCCGGTTCTAGCCCTTTGGTTGCCCTAGGCGAGATTGAGTTTTGCGCCCCCCCCCACTAGTCTTGCATTGCCAGATCTACACAGCGCTGTGTCAGCGATACAGTAGCAATGTATGTTCATTTGAGTTTCTAGCTTCCATGTAAGTTAGACGGCACCAACATTTGGTCTAATCAGAACTGGTCTGGCAACCCAGAGGCCAGTGTTTTGTTTCCAGATTTGTGTGCATGGTGACTTATACTTGGGGGGGGCGTCTGGGGGTCCACCCCCTGAAAATTTTGAGCATTAAATACTTCATTTCCTGCATTCTGGGGAATTTTTATGCACTAATTTTTGTTTACCATTTTCTGAAACAATTTATACTGGAAATATCTTTATCTAAAAGGAAACATAGATTACAATCCAAATATAAAAACATAATGGAATATTTTGCAGTAAGGCTCTCAGGCATTCTGTATTGCTTTTAACTATTTATTCTCCTGTAGATCGACTTTTCTAAATATATCTGAGTCACAACACATGTAGCCTAGGCATCATTTACTCTTCCCACTTTTGCTTCTTTTGTTGAGGAAGTAACCTCCTTGAATGTGCATATTAAAATTATTCACCTGAATGATACATTAATTCATTTTAATGAATTAATAAACCCCTGGACTGTAATATTTCAGATGTGTTTGAGCAAGATTTCTGCTCATGTTCCAAACTTTGTGCACATTCAAAATACAGTTTATCTCATCTGTGTTCTCTGAGGTTTGGAGGAGTCGTGATATTTTGAGAAAAATAAAGTGATAATACAATAAGCTATTACAAGAATAAAGTCACTATATTTCAGAAAATAATCCACCTGCACCATAGTCTGCTGTGCAGTACGTGATATCTCTGCTGATACGGTAGATCTCAGACCTCCTGACAGACTCAGAGCCCTGTTTGGGACACTGGTCTCTGAATGAGACAGTTTAGGGAAGTGGCTGTAGGCTGCTCTACATCGGAGGTGGAAACACAAAACTACAGCAGAGCGCGTCCATAGTCCTGGATCCTCTGGCAAAAACTGGTCTGCACTGCTCTGCCTACTTTCCAGTTCCTCATCTCTCATTTCCACACTGTGCTCAGAGCTCCCTGCTGTCTTCACTCCCATCATCCTCAATCACATCTTCTCTATCATCTTTCTCTATGAAGGATACATCTGATATTAACCTCTTATCCTAATTGTAACCTAATATAATAAAAACACACTAACATGTTAGTGTTACTAAACACCTTTCAGTCAAAATGGCTAAACATGGTTTGCTTTAATTTTGATATAAGCTCACCTTGTCTCAAATCCAAAGAGGAGGATGAGGGGTCTGTTGCTACTCCACTCCCAGTTTCTGAAACTGAGGGCCATGTGTTCCACAATGTTAACATCTGTTTCTACTAAATCTGACATAACTATAATGTTGACATGATATGTATCTACCGATGAGCTACCGAGCTACCTATGACACTGATTAGCCTATTACTGCTAATTATAGACATTATAGCCTATTAATTTAAAATTAAACATGTTTTAAATGAGGCTATTACAATGGTGTGTTGTATGCAAACAGCATTGTTAGTGTTTATGTATTTAGTCTTTACCTCAGATTACATGTATAACCAAATGATCAAGTGCATGTTCTGCTCTTTCAAAGGGTTGTCTCAGTCCGTTTTTAGCACTAACTGTCACGGAGATATTCAAGCAGTTTAGCACCATGGATTTGGTTTTCTAGTTTGTGCTCACCTCTCTTTGAAAAGCAGTCAGTTACCAATTGCTTCCCCTCATTCTGTTTTCTCTCCTCCTCCTCCTGTCTTTCCTGTCTTTTTGGTAGCCTGATTTGGCTTTCTTTGAGAAACACATTTCTACAGCAGAAGTTTGCGCTCCACCAGACGCTAACTGATCTAGCTAACGTAATGCGTGCAGGTGGACTAAACCATTTGGCACATTAGCAAGGGGGCGGGGTGAGCCCTTTTTGTATACAAAATATAGTCAGTCAATCAACCAAGTTATTCAGCCAATACAATAACATTACATTTCATCTGATATGCATTATGAAATGTTATTAGGAAATAAAAATAAAATGGTAAAATAAAATATAGCCTATTCCAGACTTTTCAAGGGCCCTCTCTCCCCTTGGGCCCTGGTAATCAGTATTGGTTTTACCCCCGGTCCGATGCCCCTGGTGTCTGTGCCGCTGCTCGTCTCTATTTCTTCAGAGAGCGTGGACACTAAAGCGATCCCCAGGTCTGCTTCAGAGCTCCGTGTGTTTGAGTCTGACCTGAGACGGGAAACGTCGCGTAATGAAAGGTTGACCAGTAAACGTGTGGCTGAGGGGGCGCCCTAGAATGATCATGTTTAATAAACACGTTTTATTTTGCTTGTTGTTCTAATTCTGTTATTAATGAGAAGTAGACCTAAGGCTGACACGGCGCCCCCAACACTTTTGACGCCCTAGGCAATCGCCTAGTTCGCCTATAGCAATCGCCGGCCCTGGCTCCAGAGTTCGATTGAAAGCGTACCGAGACCACCTCTTCAAGCAGGTCTCGGTACGCTCATTTGGTCCGCTTTTGGTGCGCACCAGAGTTCGACTGCCGCGTTCTCACCTGCCCAAAAGAACCGCACCAGCGGGACAAACAAACTCTAGTGCGATTCAACGGAACTAAAGGCTGTCGGTGTGAAAACACCCTTAAAGGGTAACTACCGTTTTTCTTTTTTAACCTGGACCCTATTTTCCTATGTTTTTGTGTCTAAGTGACTGATGGGAACAACAATCTTTGACATTGGTCCAGTATTAAGCGAAATCACTGCAGTTGGCAGCGGCGAAACAATCGACAATGTAAGTTAATAGGGCAATTGTCCAGCTTGTATTTACCTTCACAAAAGTGCTTGTTTTGCCACTGACAGACTCAGTATAGATTAGAATATTCTAAGTGTCTGACAACATTATGAAAAGGATCCCTTCAGAGATGGACCTTTAAAACCTCTTTGAGACCTTTTTGTATAACCAGAAACAGCTCTGTGCTAAACCCACCAGACTCCATTTAAAAAAGCAATACAATAAAAGGATCTTAATCTTTGACAGAAAAGTCGACCTCCTTAGAAATCCTTTCTATCATGTTGTCAGACACTAATACAAGCTGGACAATTGCCCTATTAACTTACATTGTAGCTTGTTTCGCAGCGATCCTGCTTAATACTGGGCCAATTTCAAAGATTGTTGTTCCCATCAGTCAATTAGACATAAAAACATAGGAAAATAGGGTTGAAAAAAACGCTAGGTACCCTTTAAGGGCCGTCCACACCAAGAACGATAACCATAACTATAACCATGTGAGTATCCACACTGCTGAATGATAACGTTCTGCAAACAGCAACGTTTTTGTGAATTCGGGTACATTTTATGGACCAGAAAAGTCTGACCGGCGGTCCCTAGGGCGCAGCCACCACTGCCTTCTCCAGGAAACAGCAGGCGCACAGAGCTCCATAGAGCCATGGATGAGAGCGGGCGGGCGGGTGTCGGATCAGTGCCGAATGCCGGTGTTGTGCCAAGGTACTTATCCCCGCCAGGATTTGTATCCCCTGGCCGCGGGAGCGCGCGTGCACTCAGAAAAGCAGAGTTTAACTGCTGCACTTAGAATTCACCTCTTAAATGGAACAAATAGAGACTCAACAGGGTTTTCCATAGTAATACGGGACTCAATTATCTACATAAATACGTTTATTTGTCTGTTACATTACAGAGGGGATAACACACATGATTGCAGGATAGACCCTTTGCATGTTAGGGGAGGGGACACACAAAATATCAGGTGAAAAAAACGACCTGATATTTTGTGTGTGTCCTCCCCTAACATCTATCCTGCAATCATGTGTGCTATTTTCTGTGTTTTTCAGGTCACAATAAACAACCTGAGCTAATATGGAAATGCCTGCTGTTTTCTAGCAAAAGTTACAGAGGGGATACACAAAATATCAGCCCGTTTTATATATATATATATATATATATATATATATATATATATATATATTTTGTGTATCCCCTCTGTAACTTTTCCCAAAGTTCTCTACCACTCCTCATTTCAGAATTGTCCAGACAGAAAAGGCTAATCACCTGCCACGAGCCAGGCTACGCTAAATTGACCTAGAAACCAGAGGTCTTCTGCCTTAAGCTCAGAACCCATCTGGGAAGGTGATACTAGAAATAGTTGATCCTTTAATATATTCAGAATCTATATCATTTTTCAGTTTTCATTTACTTTTATTTGGTTTGTCATTGATTTAGTAATTGGCCAAAGTGGCCATGGATGGATTTAAAGAAGTCATAAAGACATACAATAAGTGACTTTCTCCCTGTTATTTGAGTTTAATACACTGACTGTTACTGTGAAATTCTCATTTCTCAAGGCTTTGAAGGATTTAGCCAAGACCATGGCCCAGAAAAAAAGCTGTTTAATGTATGTTTTGATGTCTTTGAGTTTGACATCTTATTTCCACACGAATAAGATGTACTCATCACTGCAGTGGGTATTTCTTTGCTCATGGGATGCATTTGTGATTCACTAACATGGTCTGATTCACCAGGGTGGGTTTTAACATGCTTTCCTGCACATGCTAAGACACTTCAGGGAAAGTCTTTCTACATAAGGTTTTTAACTTCTCTTTAACTGGGTCAAGTGACTATAATTCAGTCTGATTTTCAGTTGAAGCTCCAGAGAGGATTCGTACATTAACTGAACACTGTACAGTCTTGACATCGCCTTGTCTATGCCATTATATCTATTTTACACGGTATGCTGCTATATTGATTCCACCTACACAAAAGCTTTTTTCTGGTGTTCTTAGGTTTTGTAATTTCTGAATATGTCTCACAAAAGATTTGGATGACATTCTACAAAGGTCCTGGATCAGTATCAAGTACATGTTTTAGCCCACTAAGCCTGGCTGAACAGACAACATTTTGCAACAGTTTTCCAGACACATCCACGCACATACCTTTTTTCATTTTTTTCTTTTTTTTTTAGAAATCACATGGGTATCACTTTACAAAGAATGCCAGACAATTCGAGTAGTTACCACGAAACAATTGAGGATCGAATGAGGAACTAACTGTTAGTGAACCATTCAACTCATTCTCATGAACGTATGAAAACTTATGTACAACAATTCCTATAATACCGACTGGTTAGGTATTGCGACCAACCAAGTGACAGCTACGTTTAGCGGACGTTGGTTAAAGGTGCCCTGCCACACGTATTTCATTACTTTGTGGTAATCTCTGAAGTTCTACCATGGACTCTGTAAAAAATTTTGAGGAATAAATGCCTTGGTTACCTTGTTTCAAGCCATTATAGCATGGTATAGAAAGCCTAAAGGAAGACTCAGCTCGATTTCTGCCAGTTCTCATTAATATTCAACAAGCTAAGCTGTTTGAATCTAATTTGCTAACAGCTAGCCAATGAGAGCCTGGCTGTCAGAATCCTTTACCCAGCCCAACTGGGCGAGCTCATGAATAGTAATGAGCTCAGGCAATATGATGTCAGACTGACCAGCTTTTGTAATTGGCCTGATTTCTCTGCTTATTTCTTTTCAGTGGCTAGAGCTGACAAAGGAGATAGCAGTTCATTTTCACATTCACAACATAACATAACTCAAACACATATGGACCTAACATATTTCAAAAAATGTAAAGTAAAGTAAAAACGGTTTTGTATGGCAGGGCACCTTTAAGTTAAGCCACAAAAAGGTGACTGTCAGTTAAGACAGTTAAGTTTAGGCACATAAACAACAAGTTAAGATTAGAAAGAAGTTTGTTGTTTGGGTTAAGTAGTTCTCCCGGGACACAAACACCCGTTTCCTGGGTGAAGGTCTTGTGTTTTCCCTAGGTGTGCATGATATAGCCGCAATCACACTGGTATCAGCTCGATGACCAAAACTGTCCAGATAATAAATAATAAATAAATAAATGCTACTACTCCTAAAGACCCAAGCCAAGTTCCCTTGTCTTGCCTGTTAGCTACTGGTTAAAAAAATGAAGGGCAGGGTTGCCAGGTCTGTAAGACAAAACCAGCCCAACAGCCAATAAAACCTTCCCAACACCAGAACTCAAAATATTCCAAACATTTCTTTGCCAAAACATATTACACCAACCCTTAACTGGTTTACAAGTCCAACAGCATTACTATAATGGTAAAATATATTTGTATACATGTTTAGTGTACCAGCATTAAAAGCAGTTTTCCCTAAAGCTATTTCACCTGGGTCCTAAATTTGCCTTGTGTAATTAGATACATTGTCATTAATAAATAAATCTCTGTGAACATGTACACCAATTCACTGATGCAAAAACTAACCTGTTTTGTTGTAAAGTGTGTACTATTGCATTTGCTGCCTTCGCTAGTGAGTGCTGGGCTGCCGGGCACTTTGTGTGTGTCTGAGTCTGGTCTAAACAGCGGACAAAAAATTTGAACCGCTGCAATACTTAAAAAGTAGCCCAATTGGCAACCATGCTGAAGGGTTTAGATGTTATGCCCTAGGGTTTAGCCATGGAGGTGGCGGCAACTTCAGCACAGGCTCACTTACTTGGTGGGCTGGCTTTAAGGTGGACCAGCTATTCTCATTTTAGTGACAAGCCGTGTCTCCAAGTTTTGTTTTAGTGATAATTTCCTCGCCAAACCAGGGAAAACCCTGATGAGTCATACAACGTAAACATGATATTTTGTTTTTTGTTCCTTAGTTATTGACCTATGATCCAAACTTGTTTACAGATGTGAGTTAAACTGGACTTTGATTAAGTTATACACTTGACAAAAGTAGAATAGGACACATTGAATATCCAATATCGTAAATCCCTAGTTTTCCCCTCAACTTCTTCTGGGACACAAACTGTTAAGGGGGAAGACTATTAGAACCCAAAATGCAGACAGTACTGAGAGCCAGGAGAGTAAATGATTAGAAGCTTTATTAGAATGTACTCAAGAGTGCAAAGTCCAGATTTCCAGGGGGCAGATCCGAAGTAATCCGAAAAGGAGCGGGGCAGAGCAGGCTTGTGGCGGGATCCAGGGAATGGGATTTCTGGTCTTGAGGGAGTCCAATACGGGTCCTTGGCAGAAGTGGAGTGGTGGCAGGAGTCGGGTCAAAACGGCAAACTATAATTATATAGAACTAACTAGCAAAAGTTGGCTGGAATGAGACTAACTGTGAAATGTTTGTGTGCGATCTGACGCTGAGTGGAAGAAGACCTCGGTATATGAAGCGCAGGTTGATTGTGGCTAATGATAAGCAGCTGGACAAATTACTCCTGCACCAGGGTCCCCGCGGGTCCTTAAAGTCTTGAAACGTCTTAAATCAAATTTTAAATTTTTTTAGGTCTGAAAATGTCTTGAAATCTGGAATTTACGATAAGGAGGTCTAAAATTTCATGTGGGACCGAGTCTGATTCGTCATCCATTTTTTTTTTTCAACCGCGCACCGTCTGGGGGTAGCACTTCAATCTATGTGGGTGCAACCTGCATTATTCCATAGGTGACCGACGAGAAGGTGATTGATGAGTAGGTGATTGATGAATGCGTTGCATTTTCCTCGGGGGAGAACCCCCCAAACCTCCCTCAAGGCTATTTGGCAACCACATTTACCTATAATTTAGAATTAGGATGATGAATACTTTAATTTTTGTGTATTTGTGGGCTTTTGTAATGTCCTGGGGCTGTCCTCCATGTCTTTTTTCAAACTGATATGAGGGGCCATAATTTATAAATTACCTGAAGTACCTTAAAGGCTAATAGTTTATACACAGTTAACCATGTCAGCGTTGTAAGGCGAATCAACACTTGGTATAAAAGTTGTCGTGTCCCTGTGACCTGTCTTGAGCGTGGCTCTGGTGAGCTGTGCACCGTTGTACACCATTCTGTGTCATGTCGCACTGAATATTTTCCTGTTTCTTAAATTTTCCTTTTAGAGGACTTAAAAAAGGTCTTAAAAGTCATAAAATTATGCAGTATATTTGATAATGAGAACATACAGGGACAGCTATATTAATGAATCATTAAGTAATGATTAGTTCTTGCATATCTGTGAATCGATTACACTGACCACTTTCTTCATGAGTCTTTAATTCTGAACTAGTAACAAATACTAGACTAAACTATTAGCAAATCATTCATTACTAATTAATCAAACATGGGTTGTGCCAAGTGTAAGGGCCTTGCGCCTCTGAGGGCTTTGCTCCTGGTTTGCAATCATGCAGTTTTTTGTTTGTTTTTCCAAAAGGAACAGCTAAAGCACTTCAAACACTTCGCTCCCTTAGAAAGACTGAAGGAACTTTCTCTAACTGTGAGATTGGGCTGAGGATCCTATTGACCAGTAACTATGGCATCGGGTGAGCGAAGCTTTTCAAAGCTGAAATTGATTAAAAACTATTTGCGCACCTTCATGTGGCAGGACAGACTATGTGGGCTCGCCCTGCTATCAATTGAAAGCTGGATTACAAGGACTTTATTGCTGAGTTTGCGGCCAAGAAGGCAAGGAAAGTGACTTTCACTTAATCCAGTATGGTAAATCGGATGCTACGTGTGAATATAAAGTGACATGCAGCTGAGCTGCCATGCCGTAGGTCAGACGGCCCAATATTCTGACAGCTCAATAGTCCGTTATCCTCAGAATACACACACTCTGTGGAGTTTTTTTACCCTTAATATTTAATGTATTTTGACATGCAAACCATGTGTCTTTGTTTCAGCAAAAGCCAAGGTATGTACAATTAAAATAAAGCAAAATACATCTCTAAGTGACAGTGCCTTTCATCCTATCTATTTTGGCACGTAGGCCTATTTCAGCACCATGGACAGAGGGCGAACGTCCACATTTAACACATGCACACTCAGAAAGGCACATGAGAGCATGCACCCACGCACATGCACACACACACACACACACGCACACACACACACACATGATCATGACTTTAGAGCTGTCAGAATTATGGGCAGTCCCCGTGCGGGTTGACTGTGATTCTTGTGCATGCATCACGGTGTATGTCAATGAGCAGGACCTCGCACGTTAAGTTCGTCGCACAGGGCCACCCCCTATATATATATATGTATATATAATGAATCAACTGCCTTATTACTTACTTCCTAATATTGTTCCAAATCCAGTAGCATTTTGTGTTAATACGAATATTTTTTCCATGACCCAGAATCCTCGGTACAAGGTTGTTAAAAGTAATTTTTTTGTCAAACTGTAGTACATGTGTAGTAAGAACACAATCTGTACCATCACAGGAAATGTATGTGTGCATGGCATGATTAGACATCATTAGTCTTGCATTGATAGCATTCTGTTTTTGCGTGTAAAAAGGCAGGCAGCCAACATAAATGAATGTAAATCAAGACATAATGAGGAACTGTTTGGATTTTTCTTGTGAGAATTTTGTACTTGCTAGATATAAAAAATATACTTGTCTTTTCACTAAATGAATATGCAAGGTGGTACGGTGGTTAGGTAGGAATGGCCTTTCTGTGTAGAGTTTGCTGTTTCTGTATGGATTTCATCCCACTGTGCAAAGACCTGCACGTTAGGTTAATTGTCCAGTCTCACTTGGCTGTTGCGTGAATGTGAGTGTGAATGATTGTCTGTCTATATGTGTCGGCCCTGATCAGGGATAGGCTCCAGGAATATGCTCTAAACATATACGGCTTACAGGATATATTTTTGCCCTGCACAGATATTATATATGTATGATGTGTAGATAACTAAATGATTCAACCAATCATTTTCTTACAAACCTGACCTTTTTTACTGTGCATCCAAGGTTATAGTAGCCATTATTTTACCATGGAAATATGTATTCATTTGATAGGGCTTCTGTCAACAAGTAATAATAATAATACTAATGAACAACAATGATAATAATAATAATAATAATAATAATACATTTACTTTATATAGTTCTTTAAAAGGTAGGCCTACTCAGTGGCACTTTACATAAAAACAAAGACAGAAAAAGTAAAATCAGTAACATTGTAACAACAACAACAACAACAACAGTGACTACGTTTACTGTACATGCACATAATATTCAGTTTTTTGCCCTAATTTCGAAAAAGACGATATTCCGACTAAGCTGTTTATCTGGCAAATGAAAGTGAATATTCCACTAATATTCCCGTTTACATGTAGCTGCTTGAACAAATTTTTTGTGTTCAAGCGGTGGCGGACTTTTTGGACCGTGCGAACACAGCCTCCCTCTTTTATTCCTTCAACCAGCTTCTTGAAAATGTCGGCGTAGAGATGTGTGCGCATATCCAAAAACTTGTTGATATCCAAGTCTTTGATCATGTTTAAAAGTAGCTATGTTTCTCCTTCTTATCGGGTCTGCAGCCTTGGAAACTGTTGGCTGGTTTGTTTGTGTACAGCAACCATAGCAACGCACAGAGCTGACCATAAGCCGTATCGGAATATCCAACCAAAATATATTGAGGTGATGATGAGGGGTTCGGTAGATGAGAGGGAGGGGCGAAGACAGGCACTGCTTTTGAGATGGAAGAAGGCAGTTTTTGTAATGTAGTAAATGTGGCGTTCAAAGGATAGGATTTATTGACACCATGGTTGGGATGTGTGGAAGCAGGAATACTGGAGCCAATGATGCAGAGGCAGAAATTGTGGCAGGGTTTGTTGAGGGATTTGGGGCTGATGATGAGGATTTCAGATTTGTCATAATTGAGTTTGAGGATGATAGCTTGCATTCAGCTTTTTATATCTGCGAGGCAGTTTGTCAGGGCGGAGTGAGTGGCGGCAGTAATAACATTTGGTGGAAATGTAGAGCTTGGTGTCGTCGGCATAACAGTTGAAATGTAGGCCATGTTGGGGCATGATGTGAGCAAGGGGAAGTAAGTAAGTAAAGTAAGTAAAACTTTATTTATATAGCACCTTTCACAGACAAAAGGGGTCACAAAGTGCTTTACAGTAAAACAAAAACAGAGCAAAGACAACACATACAAAGCTATATGGCTAATAAAATGCTTGTCTAAAAAGATGAGTCTTCAGGTGTTTTTTAAAGGTTTCCACAGAATCCAAAGCTCTCAAGGCTAAAGGGAGAGAGTTCCAGAGCCTTGGGGCCACCACCGAAAATGCACGATCACCTCTTGTTTTAAAACGTGTTCTAGGAACAATTAAGAGCTCTTGACTTGAAGTCCTCAAAGAGCGACCAGGAGTGTGTGCGTGCAGTAGTTCCTGGATGTACGAGGGAGCTTGGCCATGTAAGGCTCTATAGGTAATAGTTAAAATTTTAAAATTCACTCTAAAACCAATCGGTAGCCAGTGAAGAGCCTTAAGCACAGGAGTAATGTGCGACCTCCTGCTGGTCTTCGATAAAAGTCTTGCTGCTGCATTCTGTACGACTTGCAGAGTGCCCAAGGATGATTTGTTTAAGCAGGTGTATAGTACATTGCAATAATCCAAACGAGAAGAAACAAAAGCATGAACAAGCATCTCCATCTCTCTTTGAGAAACCACAGATCTAATTTTAGCAATGTTCCTGAGATGGAAAAAACAGGAACGAACCACAGACTTCACATGTTAAAACACATAGATTTGTCAAAAATGACACCCAGATTACGCACAGCATTACAGTCTGAAACTGATAGAGTCCCAATGGCCTGCCCAATCCTAGGGGTAATGTTGTCTGGGGCAAAGATCATCACCTCAGTTTTGTCAGTTTAATTGCAAGAAATTGTCAGCCATCCATTTGTTAATGGAGGCTAAACAATGGCTAAACATGGAAGCATGTAGAGGATGGAGAGGGGACCAAGCACTAAACCCTAAATGCTATATTTAATATTGAACCTAGTTCTAGATTCAGGTGATGCAGGGGCAGGCCGTGCTCCAGGATTTGTGCTCCAAATCCATATTTTTGCACTGAATCTAAGTTTAATTGTTGAAAAATGTATCACAGGGCTTAAATAAGGCTTTATTATGGCCATAGAAATGTAGGTTAGCTAAGATCAGAATTCAGTAAATCACCACCTAACAAACTGAAAGCCATTGGAAAGTCATTTAGCATGTGGGAAGTAATTTGTGTTCTTAAACCATGCCCTGTGTTCACATTTGAAGGAAAACGTTATTGTACTCTTACTGTGTGCGTGTGTGTGTGTGTGTGTGTGTGTGTGTGTGTGTGTGTGTGTGTGTGTGTTTGAAAGACAGACAGGTTTTGTTTAAGGTCAAATTCCATGGCTGATCCACACAATGTGCAGCGGGGCTGTGGTGCATCAGTGGCATGTGTCATATCCTATTTGTTATCACAGTGTCAGGTTGAAGGAGCATCAATCCAGTCAACAAGGTCAATAGTTCAAAATCCACTTTCAATTTAAAGTTTAGAGAGAATGCATGCTGTAAACTGTTTTAAAGAAAAGTGTATACTGACATAAACAGAGGAGAGAAAAAAAATAGTATGAATTACAGCCACGGAGCACAATGTCACATGGTGATTGTCGTGTTATATAAGGATAAAATTTACTGTGCTATATCAAAGCACACTCATTACTATAGTGTGCTGTGTAATGCCATGAAAATAGTTCTCCTCGTGTTTATTTTAGTAATCCAGCCAACTTTTGGTGCATGAAACCTTTAAAATGACATGTATTGAAAAATCTTTACCTGCACCAAAAATAATTTGACTACACAATTTGGTATATTTGCGGCCGGATCAGAACATAACAAATCCAACATCAACCGCTGCAACATATTCTTTTTAATGACACTTCAAATGTGAAGAAATGTGTTGACTTTCCCTTTAATTTCTTCTGAAAAACTGCACAGTTAAATACGTTCAGATTTTACATGGTCATAGTCAGAGTCATCCTGAACAGGATTGTATTGACAATTTCAGCAAACCTCTGAAGGAAAAAATGTATTTCCATTTCATAAGAGTTTTAAAAATAGGCCATTTTCAATTTTGGGGCTGGGCGGTATGGCCTTAAATTTATATCACGGTATAATTTGAAGCACAGATGGTAACAGTATATATTATGGTATGTTTTTCTTAAAATTGCAATATAATTGCTTCAGAAGAGTTAAAACACTGGTAGGGCAGCTGCATGGCAGCTATTACTGTACTCTTAGCTGTATTACAAGGACATAGTTCACACATATTCATCAAACACTGCAGCGCTATCCCATCCTCCTTCTGAAGGAAGAATGTCGGAGAAATGGCTGAGTAGAGGTCTGTATGGTTATACTGTAGAAACAGTGAGCTACCGGGTGTAACAACACTGTGTGCACGGCTGTTGCTGGCTAAGTCCTTCCTGCCACCCCCACTCCCTCTTTTTGGGGTCAAGCTAAATGAGAGCTTGACTGGTCAGCACGGTGTAGTCAAAAGTCATACAGTATGCTAATTCATACCGGTGTACTTTCTATACCGTTTATACCATTCACCCTTATTTCAATGTGTTACACTATGAATTCAGCTAACTTTCCTTGTACAGTAAAGTGCTGCAAAACTACTTCAGATGTTATATGGTGATAGGATGTTTTTGTGCTCATTTTATGCTCATTTTCAGGTCATAATTGTATGTAGAGGTTATATCAGAATAACATGGTTTAATTTTCAAAAAACACCATATTTTTGTTGTACTGCACATTGCTGCAGCTCCTCTTTTCACCCTGTGTGTTGAGCTCTCTGTTTTAGCTACAGAGTGAGGCATCACACTTCTATTCCATCTTTGTTGGGAGTCACACATGCGAAGTAGTTAGGTAAGGATTACTAGCTAATCAGAAGCAGAGTATGTGGGCGTGCCACACTAGCAGCTAGGCGAGCATTATAAGGTGTGTTACAAAGTGACGCACGTTCGTCACGGAAGTAAAGGCTGGACTACAATAGAGCTGTTTGGAGCAGTTTGTGAACAGTGTTTTCTTTTGGAGATGATAAGTGCCTTTGGGTGGACTTTGGGCTTTTTGACTTTGTAAACCTATAACATGCACAAAAAAGATATATAACACAATATAGCAAAGGCAAAAAGCCAAAAAGCACAATATGATTATTTTTGGGGCATTTACGCCTTATAATGGATAGGACAGCAATGAAAGGGGGGAGCGAGAGGGAGAAGACATACAGAATATCGCAACAGATCAGACTTGAACCCTGGACCTTCTGCGTCCAGACAAAAACCTCTATATATGTGCACCTGCTCTACCAACTGAGCTATCCTGGCCATGTGATAGGAACATTTTGAGCAGAAATCCATCAAACCTCTAAGGGCCACAGGGCTGAGTCGAACCTGAGGCAACTGTATCGAGGAGTAAACCTATATATATGGGTGCCTGCTCTACCAGGTGAGCTACCCAGGCGCCCATCCATTGCACTTCTAAGCAAACCTGAAATTGAAACATCAGGATGCACATAATCAAAAAGACTTATTTAATATATGATGTGTAATACATTTTTGATGTAATATGAGTCTCTCCTACCTACCTTTGTTCTCTTGTAGATATAAAAATAGTATACTTGTCGTTTCACTTAATGAAGATGCAAGGTGGTACAGTGGTTAGGTAGGAAAGGCCTTTCTGTTTAGAGTTTGCTGTTCCTGTATGGATTTCTTCCCACAGTGCAAAGACCAGCACGTTAGCTTAATTGTCCACACTAACTTGGCTGTTGTGTGAATGTGAGTGTGAATGATTGTCTGTCTATATGTGTCGGCCCTGATCAGGGATAGGCTTCAGGAATATGCTCCAGATCAATGTCCTACAGAATATATTTTTGCCCTGCACTGATAAAATATGAATGGATGTGGAGTTAACTAAATGATTCAACCACTCATTTTGGTAAAACTTTTTTTTTACTGTACATCCATGGTTTTAGTAGCCATTATTTTACCATTACATTTTTGCTGTAATGTCAGTCTCTACTACCGCACAAATAGATCCAAACGGTGGCTGGCCGGACTGGGTTCTACTGCTGTTTCACAGTTTAACAGTAACACATTTCAAACTAGAAAGGAGTCAAGATATTGGTTGCATTTGAAGCAGGAACTTTTACATTCAATCACAGTAATGATGTTAACACATCAATCAGACAGTACATAGGCAATTTAGTGATATCCCTGCAGTTGTGGTCTTGAACTAAAATCCAGAGTCCTCTTCATCCAGGACCGAGACGAGACAGAGTAAATATGTGGTTAAATCCGAGACGAGTTCAAAAAGTGGTCTTGACACCAAGACCGGTCTCGAGTACTACAACACTGGTGTTGAGACCTGAGAATTACGTGCACAGCTCAAATTTAACATGCATGTTGTATTTTAAGCTGCTATATTGACATTGCTCTTTTGCCTAGAGTGAATGACTGCCACTGCTATACAGTTTCGCATCCAGTTTTTCCCCAATGTGAGATATGTATCATGGTCAGTTTATATTATTGGTCAATAAAACTTTAAACGTAACTTATTTCGAAATTACCAAGCTCTTTTCAAAAAGAAAACATTCATATGTGAGCAGATGTACATCTTCGATAAGAATAAAATAGCCTGGGGCTAAGTGTCACAGACAGGGAAGGGAAGTCGAAAAGTAGAGATTAACACATTGGTCTTTTAAGGGAGTTTTGAGGATTTGTAGATAATAAGAAGAAAAGATAGAATAACACCAACCTTATCCTTTAAACGGAAATAAATTGTGTCCTGCTGGATTTAATGACATAATACCTAACCATCTGATATAATACCTAGAGATCTGGACCACCACTCTGCTTAAATTCGCAAAGATTACACTTTAAGTTCACGTTCATTCTGAAATCTTTAGGTACCCAAAACTATGTAGTACCCAAACTCCTCAACATTTCATATGTTTTATTAAAAATGCATGAATAAGATCTCATCATGGAGAAACTGATGAAAGCATTGGAAAAGGGTTCAATGTTAAGTCCATTTTGACAGTACAGAAGCTCTCAAGGTGTATGAGCCAGCAGATATGTCAGTCGGATGTTGACACAATCATACTATTAATTGGTAATGAGCCGACAAACTAAACAGCATTTTATAGTATCTGTACAGTTTCCACAGTCTAGTATGATGGGTGAGACTAATGGAATGTTTGGTTTCCAAATTGTGATTGGCAAACAGATCCAACAGGCAGAATTGATTTCTAGGAATAGCAAAACACTCCATGAAAATTTAAAATGTATATAATGATGACATTAGGGTAGCTAGGGAAAGTTTCTGATGCAATCTTTCTGCAATGTCACTCTAAATTAAACTGACTTAAATTATCTTTTAAAGACATTCCATTAGCAGAAAGCAGTGAATAGAAGACGATTTCACATGCAAACTCAAAACTAAGAAAAAAAAACAGCTTAACTTTTTGAATGTCAATCCAATTAATTTTACGCAGCATATTTCATACTTATCCGGACTGTCTTTGCCATGTTGGCAAAAGCCCATAGCAAGCGTGTGTTTAAAGGAGAGAGAAAGAAAATAAAAGGAAATTTAAATGGAGAGCCCTTCTAATGTCATGTTTGCAATCTGAGCCAAGCCTGTGTTAATGATAATGCTGCAAACACAACGCAGACATTGAATTGAATATCCTCCACTGCTTCAGACGAGCATTGTGTGTGCATCTGGGGATAGATTTAGTAGTTTGGAGTGAGTGTCTGGTCTGTTTTTCAGTTCTATTCCCATCTCTGGCCGTGGAATGTTTCATTTATAAAAGCCAAAAGTCTGTGTTGCTCTCTACTGAAGACATCCCATCCCACACATCCCATTTTCTTTTTACGTAACACCCAACATCCATCATTTCTTACACCGCTGTGCTAAGAGATGACAAGACAGACACATGTCAGTGCTGTGTGAGCTTATGGGAGGGGGTTGCATTTGTTGCTGAGATGTGACAAGACAGTCAGACATCAACTAAAAGGTTACATGGCCAATCAGCCTCGAACATGGCTGAGAGCTGCCACGACAACAAATCAGCAGTGTTGATGAGGGCTGGTGCTAGAGGCGCTCGATGGGGAGTGTGTTTGTGTGCGTGTGTGTCATTTACCATCAGAACAGATGTGTCTGCTGCCTGTCATTTTGATGTAGACCTACATCAAACTGTTTTCCTTAATGGCTGGTGACAATAGTTTGACACGTTCCAACTAAATGCTTTGCTGCTGCGGGGCAGGCGCGCGTTCTGCTGCTGGCTGCGGCTGTTAGGCCGTTCGTTGTTGTTTTTGCTGGAAAAGAAAGTAGGTTCCAAAGTTTTTAGAGTCATTAGTCTTCTTTCTTTTTTTCCCTTTTAGAAAGCATTTGGAATTTCCCTGGCGTAATTTCTGCCCTCACACGCTTGCAGAGCATAAATAAACAAAAAGTTGGTACAGTCGTTTTGCACAGCTCAGTGCAAATTACAGTGGAAAGTCATTTATCTGGAGCCAGTGGGAAAAGAGGCTGTTAAGATGGCTGAGATCCCTTCACTCATTCAAATGCTCACATACTATGAGGCTCGAGTAGACCATTTGGTAAACACTTGAGTTTACACAGTACATGAGTCATCTTGCAATTACAAGTGATTGACCATATAAACCAGGGGTCTTTTTTAAGCCAAGGACCCCGTAGCTGAAAGAGAGACAGAGCAGGGACCCCCTACTACATATATTTTGTAACATTTAGTTGCACCTACAATAACGTGTCGGGCGGCCTAAAGCCTTTACACATACCTTTTTATGGTGCATATAATACCATGTTTTTAAAATAAAAAAGATGTTGGCATATTCATATATATACATCATGTTAAAATGTGGCACAGTAAATCCTTAAGCTTATCTGTGGATGGCTACCTTGTGGCTATTTTAGCTGTAGGCCAGTCAATCAATGTTGTGTACTTAAAAAAAAAAGAAATCATGTTAATGTATATTTTCAGACAATTCTAAGTAATGACAAAACCCCTGTTGTTGCATCCACATGATACAAGCCTTACGTGAATGTAAGAGACATTCATTAATATCAAAAAAGTTAAGCACTAAAGCTTTAACTTGTTTTTAAGTTTAGTTTTAGATAATTTATTAGCTGTAGTACAAACACATGCATGGTCTTGTACAAGTATTGTGTTGTTATAGTGTCATCTGTGTTGTGAATCAACAAGCATTATATAAAATATGTGTACATGTCTTTAAATGTCCCGTGTATTCTAAGCCATTACAATATATTTGCATAACATTTTGTGTGTTTTTTTAAGGTTGGCTGTGTCATTCTGATAAATGAGTTTCTGCTGTTTCCCTTTATTCATTATTAGAATTATACCTACTGTATACAGCATTAATCAAGGATTCCCTTAACCAGTATGCATCCACTTACTACTGCACTTTCCCCCCTGTGAGTTTTTAACGTCTTCGGACTCCCCAGCTGGGTAATTACCAGAGCTTGTAATAAGCTGGGGACTGAGACATTAATGTAGTTTAGTTCTCTATGGTAGAATGTGCTGAGGCGACTCATCCACTTTCAATTACAGCTGTGTGCACGTGCATGTATCATCGCTCAAGCTTCACACGCACTCACATGCACGTATACTTGCCTCCTTGGGAGTGTGAAGCCAACAGGTAATTACTTTGCCACTGTGCTGTCTTCCACAGCAATGTCCCTCTGATCAATACTGGTATTAGCAGACGGCGCTATGGCAGCTCTATACAGTGAAGCTAACTTCCCCACGGTATTCCTATTATAGCTATACAGTAGATTGGGCTCTTACGGATTGTCATGTAAAATGAGAATTGTTACAAAGTGTCCTTCCTAACAACTTTTTTAATCTAGTATTGACTTATCTTTTTTTTTTACAGGAGGGTGGTAGTTCTTAAAGCGTTAGTGTGTAAGTTTTTGATATTAATGAACGTCCGTTACATCAAAGCCATTGCCAAATGAGTTGCTACAAAGCTAATTAAGACTATCAGCTCCACAAAACTCTTACCTCTTCTGAAGAGTCCATGTTTTTTTAATCCTCCGTCCCCTCATTGGCTACTAGCAACTGCGAGGAGGAGGGGTGGGGGCGCGTGTGCGATAACCAGAGGTGGGTAGTAACGAGTTACATTTACTCCGTTACATTTACTTGAGTAAGTTTTTGAAAAAAATTATACTTCTAGGAGTAGTTTTAAATCACTATACTTTTTACTTTTACTTCAGTAGATTTGTGAAGAAGAAACTGTACTCCGCTACATTAGGCTACAATGAGCTCGTTACTTTTCTTTTTACCTCTTTGGTATTCTACGCGTCGTTGTCTGTATCCCCCCCGCGTGCGCCTCATTTTAAGGTTTTATTTTGACAGCAAGAGAGAGACTTCCGCTAAAGGCTCTACCACGTAGTTGTGCAGTCTCGTCACGTGACCATACTCAATCTCAGTGAATCTCAATGGTGGGCCCGGACGGGTCAACTTTACAGTCGTAGCAAAACAAAAATGTCAGAATCAACCGTCTGTACTGCCAATCCAGATTAACATACCCTGGATTTATTTTAGTTACCCGGGTTCACCTAACCTAACAACCTCAGTCCCGCACAGAGGTGTCAAAAGTATTCACATTCATTACTCAAGTAGAAGTATAGATACTAGGGTTTGAAAAGACTTTTGTAGAAGTTGAAGTATTAACTCAAGCTTTTTACTTAAGTAAAAGTGTAAAAGTACTGGTTTCAAAATACTTAAAGTATAAAAGTAAAAGTAATGTAAGGCAGAGATCTTCGACAGGGGGTCCTCAGAGTCATTGCAGGGGGGCCTCCAAATTATTGTAAATTTTTGAGTCTTTTTATCTTTGAGTCTTTTAAAATTAAAATGCCTTAACATAATTCCAACATATTATTAGAAAATATAAATTCCCACTGATGATAGGCTTACTGATTGCCACATACAGTATGTACCATTAAAATATGATTTATAAAATCATGCCAACAATTAATATTTTAATAGCTTATGAAAAAAGGGTATGTAAGAACGCTTTAGGTAGCCCTAACAGTTATTGTAAGCCCAGTTTAATATGCAACTTAATTTCATACAATATGTAGTAGGGGGTCCCTGCTACATCTCACTTTAAGTTAAGGGGTCCTTGCCATTAAGGACAACAGCTTAACCCCAAAATGTTAGGACAAAATCATATAACTATAATAATGTTATATTAAAATCATACCTGCAAACTCAGAAGGGCTGAAAAAGGTGACACATCTCTTCTGTGTTTTTCAGACAACGGCAGCTACAGTCTGCTGTTAGAATCCTCTCCAGTGAAATACAGACACACTTTTACACCGTTTAGCTGTCAGAATTTTAACCGTGTTCACTCCAGCTGCTAGCTAACCGTAGGCTAACGTTAGCTGCTGCCAACTGTAGTGTTAACTAGCGTCCCGTGCGGCGATGTTTCAGTTCCCTCTAACGTCCGTTTTCGGAGCATCAGAGAGAAGCGCAGGCATTTAAGTGGCACCTACATAAGGCACCAAAATCCGCGTTGTTATTCGGTCCGGTAGATAACGGTCGTTAAGGCACCGGTGGCGTATTAGCACCGGGTCTGTGCAGGTTTGATGGATCGCGTACAAACCAATAGGGTGTCAGAATGGCTATGTTTATACTTCTCATCCAACCACAATCAAATTAACTCTCTCCGGATGGAGCGATCTGGATAGGGTTTTTTGAGTGTGTGTGTTTGAACGATGACGAGCCGGAATGAAAACAAGCCGAACTGAAATGTGAGTAACGACGCTATTTTTCAAATGTAAGGAGTAGAAAGTACAGATAATTCTGTGAAAATGTAAGGAGTAGAAGTAAAAAGTATGCTGTAAAATAATTACTCCAGTAAAGTATAGATACCCAAAAATTCTACTTAAGTAAGGTAACGAAGTATTTGTACTTCGTTACTTGACACCTCTGGTCCCGCATAAACTGTGTCACGACAGTGGTTAACAACTAGTTCAATCAACCCAGGGTTTCCCAATCCAGTGGCGCACACGTTCACATAAAAGAGGCGGTGTTTGCACAACATGACCAATAGCCACATATGTTACATAAGAAGAGCAAACTATAATTCTACATAAATAAGAAGAACACAGACACGGTTTACAGGCAAAACGCAATACAGTCTCTGCTTCCTAAAACAGGAGGACAGCTGGCAACAAAAAATAGGCAACGCTGTAGATGCGTAAATCACAACACTTATCAGTATCACTTCCCCATCAGTCAGGCACAAGATCTGACCATAATTACACTTGTCTTTTCCATAAACTGTCGTTGCTTTAGCCTATTTGTAGTTGCAACCCTGGCAGTGGAAGCGATCGTGAGAGCTAATAAAAAATATATAAAAACATAATTCAAACCGCTGTGCACATTGGCAACACACGGCTCAAGAAGCCAAGAAATAACCGATATGTAATTCCCTCCCATTAAAATCTATATATTTCATAAATATACCAATCAGGGAATGTTAACGGGGTTATCGGTCTGTAAATGTTTTTTGTATGAGCGCTCCCCCCTCTCTCCCTCTCTCTCTCCCTCTCTCTCTCCGCGCACTGAGCTCCGCCTGATCTTCTATAAGAACGGTGACGCCGTTATCAATCGAGTATTGATTGGTCAGTAGGCGGTGCTTTTACACCGGTTGATATCTGATCTCCAACTTAACCTGCTCCCGACCAGGTTAGGCGTCCAGCATAAGTTACCACGGCGATTGAACCCGGTATCCAGTGATCCATCTTTGAGAAAACCCTGGGTTGAACCTGAAGTTACCTCGTTAACGCCAAATCTTGCTTCGTAGTACAGGCCTCTGGCCTCATAATGAAAGCATGTTTACCTTAGTAAAAGTGCCAAACAGCAGCTACATTACCTTGTTCTAGTTCTGCCTGCAGTGCCTGGTAAAAAAGTATAAAGGTTTGGAAATTTGTGTTACTTGTGCTTATTTATTTTTTATGTATTATTATTTTATGTATTTTATTTTTTAAGTACTTGAATTACTTGAACCTGGATTATTTTAATTTAAGCTATTTTGTAATTAATTCATTTTAATTTATTTTATTGATTGGATGAACTATAATTTGCCTAAAGATGATTATTTTGTATTTTTGTCCGTCTGATTAAATGCTTGTGTTAAAAAATAAATCAGACGTTACTCAACAGTTACTCAGTACTTGAGTAGTTTTTTCACCAAGTACTTTTTTACTCTTACTCAAGTAATTATTTGGATGACTTGTTACTTTTACTTGAGTCATATTATTCTGATGTAACAGTACTTTTACTTGAGTACAGGTTTTGGCTTCTCTACCCACCTCTGACGATAACGGAAGGCTTGAATCATGTGGACCCGCCGACAGTGTTGTTGTCATTACTTAGAATTCCTTATGGGGGAGACAGAAACTACTGTGTTTTGTTGACACCACGTTGTGCTATTTCATATGAGATTATTTTCCATTGAACATTAAAGTTCATAAATAACTGGGATGCCTGGCCTTGTGGCATCCATGGTATTGAAAGGGGGATGTCATTCTTGCATGTTTTGTTTTGTTGTGCATGATCAAAAAACATTACCCCCTCTGCTTTTTTCACAAATCACACCCTGTAAATATGTTTACAATATGTAGTTAAACATATGTGACAAATTAATCCATTCAAAACGCATTCACATCTTTATTGTGTAAGCAACGATTTCACTTCTGCATTGAAATTTCCCTGTAACTCAACTTCGACCACTTTTTGCTCCCATGTTCCACCCTTTCATGACACATGGGGGGCGGCACGAGCACTTAAAAAAACAATCCTCAAAGTGGTTTTCTACCGTATTATCTATCATTTCATTTTGGGAATTGGCAAATTGGTGCCCCTGCTTGCTGAGAAGGTACCATGCACAGAGAAGCTGTTTGAGAAGGGGAAAAGGGGAGGGGGGAGGAGGAAGCGGGGCACAGTTCACCTCTGGGTCGAACAGGTTGCTGGGCATACCGTTGGTGCTCTGCTAATACTAGCACCCACGAAGCTGATCGCGGTTATGTGTCAGTTAAACATTTCATCTCCAATCCTATCCTGAGTTGAAAGATAGCCTACTTTACGGCTTTATTATGGAGTTGATAGGCGTGTGTGTTCGTGTCGGCCGTCTGAAATGCAAACTTTTTTTTAAAGGGCATGCACCCATGAGCACATACGGAGGAAAACATAAATCAGCGCCTATGTTGCTTGGTCTCCCAAATGGAACAGTCCGGACAAGGGGGGGAACGGGGGACCATGAGCCTCCTTGAGCTTATCACTTTTAAGCATAATAAGGATCTATCCGAGATCTACCCCAGATTTTGGACTGCTCTCAGGATTGCACTTACTCTGCCAGTCAGTGTGGTTCAAGTCATACCTGAGGTCAACCATGTCCCCGGAACGGCTCACTGGCCTTAATTCCGTCAGTATCAATCATTCAGTAGGTGAGCAGATTTCATCCGATAACATCATTAATGATTTTGCATCAAGGAAGGCCAGAAAGGTCAAGTTTTAGTTTTAGTTTGTGTTTTCTGTTCTTAGTGCAATAATGTAATAATTAGATTATCTTTAGTGTGTTTTCACATTTGTGTGAAGAAGGATTTGTGCTATTTAGAATATTTATTCTATATTTTATTTGCAAATTATTCTTAATATTTTATATTATTGTTGCTCTCTGCTCTTATTACATTTTTTATATATCTGATTATATATATTATTGGCACATTTATATATATTTTTATAAATTTTATTATAACAACATAAGTGAAAGAGAAAATTATATTTCTCAATTGCACAAATCCTTCATTAGAACATTTGAAAAACACAATTAAGAGAATAACTTAAGTTATTTAACTATTGCAATTACAACAGGAAACACACTTTTTAAGTTGCACAATCTCCACCTCCAACATTTTCAAAAGACAATGAACACAATTCTACACAAAATATGACAGTATAAGCTCGAAGGGGGTCTCACCCTGGGTGTAATTCAATGTAGAACCGCCACTGACAACAGCCCTGCGATGATAATAATACTCATACTTTCACATGGGTTATAATGCTCAGTTTTTGTTGATACTTTAGTTTAAGAGAACTCTTGATTCAACTTTATGGTCATTCAGGAAGCGGTTAGTCTATATCGACGACATTTCATTCACGGGATAGTTCCGATGCAGCAAGAAATCCTGCCGGATGTCCTTCATTTTTAGCCGGATGTCCCTCACCTTCCTCTTTCTTTGTGCTGGAACTCTCTTGATTCAGTAGATTTATGAGGATTATGGTTAACTGCTCCTCAGATCTCTGCAGGGTAAATCCAAACAGCTAGCTAGACTATTCATCCAATCCGAGTTTTCTGTCACACAACTAAAACAACCTTTGAACATACACGTTCTACCAAAACAGGTTCCTTCCCGAGGCTATTTTGCAGAGGCCCTGTACCTGCGTCTGGCACTTAGCGTCGCCCAAGACAATTGTGATTGGTTTAAAGAAATGCAAATAAACCAGAACACGTTTTTCTCCCATCCCGGAATGCTGTGTGGACTAGCCAGACCCTCCTCCACAGCACTGTGGAGAAAAGTCTGGCAATGCGAGACTAGGAGGGTGTAGGATTTGTATTGTTGTGTCCACTATTATTGATATAAATTACTAAAGTACTACTTACAAAAAGGAATGGTGTCTGGAACACACTGTGACAGTTATTTAATAAAAGTTGCAGCAAGGGGTACTCCATACCTCATCATTACATATTCTGTTTATTTATACTGTCTATTGAGGCACCAGTATGCATGTATAGATGATCTATTTAACAATTTGCAAAACAATTGCATAAAAGAAACTGCATCAAAGAATAACATGACCAGATTTCCTTTGTTCAGGAACATTTTGCCTTCAGGGCTAATTGAGCTGGTTAGCTACTGGTGAAGTGCAGTATTAAAATCCTTTTATGTTATGAAATATACTTTTGTTGAAACATTAAAATAGCCTGTGTGGTATGAATACAGCATTTGATGTTATTTTAGAATAGAGACAGGGAGACGATCTCTGGAGATAAATGATGACAACGTATGTTGGATATTTTAGCCTTTTCAGGAACTCTAAAGCACAGAAGGAGGTCTGGATGTGGAATGAGACAAACAGCATACCAGGAGCTCATTTTCTCACTCTCTCTCTCTAGCTGTCTCTTCTTAAAACTTAAAAGAGAAGGAAGAAGGAGGGAGAGAAGAGAGGATTTGTGTGATGAATAAGCGAGAAAAAAGCCAGTGTGTGGATGGAGAGAAATGAAGGAGAGGAACACAAACCAGGAGAGAGAAAGCAGGAGAGACACAGATGTAAATGGGCCTCGGGAGAGTTTCTGAGAGTGACAGGCTGCTGCCACGACTTCACTGTGCTGTGGGTAAACTGTCAAAACATTGACTGGTCCACCTGGCAGCCCTCCCCTTCCTCTTTCCATTCCAAGTTTTTATTCTTTCTCTTTCTTGCTGCTCCCCTCAAAAAGAAACTTCCAACATTGAAGCTCCCAGAAGGAGACAAAAACCTTCGCATTTCCGTTTATTGAATTCACATTCATTTAGTTGTTTCCTAATTCGGTCAGCCACTTGCAGCCAATAGATAATTGTTAACCTAATTCTGGAACTAACACTGACCTCAAGTCTATGTTACACAAATGATGAGTTAGTTAGTTAGTTACACGCACACTTTTATTTTTATTCCGGTTTTTAGAGTGTACCGGTTGTGTGATGCACTTGTTAACCTTAGGGATAAAAGGAGTACTACAATGTTAATGAAATTTCACTCAAGTAAAAGTCAAAGTACTTTACCAAGTAGGTCAGTTAAAATGTACTCTCAGTAAATATTACAGTGTTACATTTATAAAAAAAAGGGGGTGTTAAGAAAAAATGTTGTACAGTATGATGATATATGATACTACCTAAGGGTAGACGGTATAAACGATATAGAACATACAGTACAGGCCAAAAGTTTGGACACACCTTCTCATTCAATGCGTTTCCTTTATTTTCATGACTATTTACATTGTAGATTCTCACTGAAGGCATCAAAACTATAAATGAACACATGTGGAATTATGTACTTAACAAAAAAGTGTGAAATAACTGAAAACATGTCTTATATTCTAGTTTCTTCAAAGTAGCCACCCTTTGCTCTGATTACTGCTTTGCACACTCTTGGCATTCTCTTGATGAGCTTCAAGAGGTAGTCACCTGAAATGGTTTTCCAACAGTCTTGAAGGAGTTCCCAGAGATGCTTAGCACTTGTTGGCCCTTTTGCCTTCACTCTGCGGCCCAGCTCACCCCAAACCATCTCGATTGGGTTCAGGTCCGGTGACTGTGGAGGTCATCTGGCTCAGCACTCCATCACTCTCCTTCTTGGTCAAATAGCCCTTACACAGCCTGGAGGTGTGTTTGGGGGTCATTGTCCTGTTATAAATATAATAAATAAATGATGGTCCAACTAAACGCAAACCGGATGGGATGGCATGTCGCTGCAGGATGCTGTGGTAGCCATGCTGGTTCAGTATGCCCAGTATGCCTTTATTCTTTTTGAATAAATCCCCAACAGTTTCACCAGCAAAGCACCCCCACACCATCACACCTCCTCCTCCATGCTTCACGGTGGGAACCAGGCATGTAGAATCCATCCGTTCACCTTTTCTGCATCACACAAAGACACGGCGGTTGGAACCAAAGATCTCAAATTTGGACTCATCAGACCAAAGCACAGATTTCCACTGGTCTAATGTCCATTCCTTGTTTCTTGGCCCAAACAAATCTCTTCTGCTTGTTGCCTCTCCTTAGCAGTGGTTTCCTAGCAGCTATTTGACCATGAAGGCCTGATTCGCGCAGTCTCCACTTAACAGTTGTTCTAGAGATGTGTCTGCTGCTAGAACTCTGTGTGGCATTCATCTGGTCTCTAATCTGAGCTGCTGTTAACTTTTCTGTCATAAATTATCCTATCAGTTGGGGGGGGTGTTTTTTTTTTTTTTTTTTTTGGGGGGGTTTTTTTGGGGGTTTTTTTTTTGTAGCGCTTGATGTTTTTTTGCGACTGCACTTGGGGACACATTCAAAGTTTTCGCAATTTTCCGAACTGACTGACCTTCATTTCTTAAAGTAATGATGGCCACTCGTTTCTCTTTACTTAGCTGATTGGTTCTTGCCATAATATGAATTCTAACAGTTGTCCAATAGGGCTGTCGGCTGTGTATCAACCTGACTTCTGCACAACACAACTGATGGTCCCAACCCCATTAATAAGGCAAAACATTCCACTAATTAACCCTGACAAGACACACCTGTGAAGTGAAAACCATTTCAGGTGACTACCTCATGAAGCTCATTGAGAGAACACCAAGGGTTTGCAGCGCTATCAAAAAAGCAAAGGGTGGCTACTTTGAGGAATCTACAATATAAGACATGTTTTCAGATATTTCACACTTTTTCGTTAAGTACATAATTCCATATATGTTCATTCATAGTTTTGATGCCTTCAGTGAGAATCTACAATGTAAATAGTCATGAAAATAAAGAAAACGCATTGAATGAGAAGGTGTGTCGAAACGTTTGGCCTGTACTGTACACAACAAATTTACCCTACTAATTGAATTTCCCATTGCACATACTATATACTATATATTCTTTGCAAATTCTGCACTCAACCCATTGAGCCTGTTTTTTCTCATGCAACAGTGTTGGGGATTAGGAAGGTACAGATTCAATTATTTGCAATTTATCAGAGATGTTTTATCAATATTAATAAAGTTATGAATATGTGTATTCATAACTTTACCAAATTGACAAACAATTAAAATGGGGCAACACCCTGGAATCAGGGACCAATAACTGAACTGTGAAAACAGCCTCATAGGTCTCATAGGTGGTGTTCTTATTTGATTAATTTATCTCATATTTATAAAGTGAACGGGAAGGATGAAATTCGAGCACTGATCTGGTCAACCAGCCATTACTACAACACATACAAAAATAATAACAACTGATCTTTAAAGTAGAATAGAATTTATTTAACTTCCAAATTATTAATTCTCAATCAATAGTTCCTCAATCAATAAACCTATTTACTTGTTACAACTACAACAAAGGCAAAAACAAGTGTGTGTGTGTGTGTGTGTGTGTGTGTGTGTGTGTGTGTGTGTGTGTGTGTGTGTGTGTGTGTGTGACTTACTTCGACTTAGAAAACTTTAATGTCCCCAGTTTGTTTAACCCTAAGATGGCGGACAGTGAAACTTGGTTGCAAAACCACGGGACTATGGGGTAGCCGTCAGCTGATCTGTGTATGCGTGTGTGTTAGGTTAGTGTGTAAAGAGGAAAGCAAAGCACACTTTAGAGAAAGAAAGACACTTGGAATCTCCAGATTTTTTTTAGGAGGTGATAATAACCAATCCTCTCGTTTACTCAGGACTGTACTTGATGTTATGGCAGGGGTCTGAGACGTTGTCTGAAGTTGCTGGTCTCTGCCCAGAAACTTAAGCATCCTTACTGTGTGTGTTCTCGTTTGTTTGGTCCATAGATGCTCCATGGTAAACAAAACAGGTCCGTCTCTCTCGTCAGTGATTGACGGAAAAACTTGCTTCTCTCCAAAGGTAGTGAAGTTACGTCGACTTGAGAAGAAAAGCGGTGTCCATGTTGTCCGATTTGTTTTCTCTTCTGCAGAGGTGAAACACTGATGTGTGTTTCCACAGGAAATGTTATGTTATGCTTGTCCTTTTTTGTACTGTTGAATTTGCAAATAAAGCATTAATAAAAAAAATAAAAAAAGGTAAAGTCATCGCAGGTCTCATCAAATATACACAATATACATTAACATCAGGGATACAACGAGAACATCCACAAATCTACCAACTGTATGGCTATCATTAATTTAAGAGTTTAAAAGGTTTTCAGTTAACTGCAAGATGCTCACCAACTCAACCGTGACTCCATCTAGAAAATAATTCGCAATTTCATATCATGGACCCTCTGAATTAACCAATGGACACGCCTAGGCATGAGACGGGAGGCATGAGACAGGATGTCTTCAGGCTGCAGCCGTACCCGACTTGATCACTGCGAATAAGAATCTCATGTTCCAACATTATCGATCTCAGGACGTGACGTCAGCAGTGTGGAGAGTGGAACGGGAGACGAGAAAAAGGCATTGCACAATCTAAGCCTGTCATAGCAAAAAGAAAAAATCACTTTTAGTGGACCACAAGCAAGGCTGCACAAAGACGCTATTAAGTTACATTGCAGCTCGGTTCGCGTCGGCCCGTCATTGCGATCTCGCTCTATACTGGACCAAATTCAAAGATTTTTGGTCGCATCAGTCTATTAGACACAAATGCATGGGGATATGGGGTTGAAAAAAAACTATATTTACCCTTTAAAACACCTTTAGATTATCTGACACAGTGGCTTCATGCAGCAGAAATTGACTACAACAACTTGTTCTGCTTCTTGGTACATCATTACTGACACCTGTCATGCTGTTTGAATCAATCAACAGACTGCAGAGTGTACAGGGTGGCAGGTTGGGAGAAAAACAACTCATACACTAAAACCAGTTAAGGACATTGAACAAATGGCTGATGAGAACGGAACAAACGAAAGGCTGATATAGTGGACCAATCACGGCCTTTTGGTCAGAAACAGGGAAGCATCTGAAGGGTTACAAATAATATTAATATAATACGTTTATTTGACATAGCACCTTTTACAGACAAAGTCATGTAAATCATGTAGTCAAGTGCTTCACATGACATAACACTAGCTATGTTTCCATCCACACGTTTTTATCCGAATTAAGTGATATTGAATGAAAAATGCCTTATGGATATTGACTCTAAAGAAATACGTTCGGTCTCATCGGATTTTCTCTTGATCGATATACGGCTTATGCGATAAACGCTGATGGAAATGTTATTTGCCGAATAAATTAATGAATTGCGATTAAGTTTTAGGTCGTTTTATGGTTGCAACCCGCCACAAAACGAAGAAGAAGAAGTTTTAGTTCATTTCCGCCCAGTATTTCTGCTCTATTTGCGCACATGACAGGTATCAACAAAGACAGATGTAATTGGACAACCGAGGAGACGAGACTTTTTGAATTTAATTTACGAGCAAAATATAACGGCTATTTTAGATAGCAAAAATCTAAGAAATTCTCGCGAAGGAAATGACCAACAAAGGTTACGACAAGCCGTGGGACGTCCTCCAGAATAAATGGAAGGGGCTCAAACAGCGATACATGTCTCAAAAAAGAGAGTTGTCTCGCAGCGGTGCCGGAGGGAAAATAAAAGGCAAGTTCCACCTTTTTGATGAGCTGGATCAGATCCTTGGCCAAAGGCCCATCGTAGCTTCCTTGTCAACAACAACTACTTTTGTCTAGTCAAACTTTGTTCGCAAATGTTAGCTTGAACGTTGTGTGATTCAGTGCAAAATGAATGGAAACACCTTAAACTGTCTCAAATCAATTCTATATGCCAATTTAGTCGCAAAACAGCATGTGATGTCATTACGCACAGGTTTTTATTCGCTTTAAAGCTGTTGGATGGAAACACACTTTCACCAGCTTTATTCGCATGAGTAAAGCTCAATTCGATTGACAAGTGGATGGAAACTTAGCAACTGTTAAAATAAGACCCAAACAGCAAAATGAGCAAGCAAAAAAGAAATAAAATACCAATGGAAATAAACAATTGAAACACTTAAAAACCCAAAGTTACAAACGTTAGACAAAAGCAAGGTTAAACAAGTGAGTCTTCAGCTGCTTTTTTAAAGCATCAACAGAGACTGCAGAACGTAAGAAATGATGGGATGTAGCCATATGATGCTTTGTACACCTAGGTACTGTATGTCTACAGTTTTTACAGATGAATATGCGTAAAGATTGTGTGTGTGTGTGTGTGTGTGTGTGAGTGAGAGAGAGAGCGAGAGAGAGAGAGAGAGAGAGAGAGAGAGCTTGTGTTTATTTGCATCTAAACCAAATGTGTGTGTTTGTGTGCGTGTCACTGACTGATAGCCATGCCCCTTTCAGCCCAGTGTGTGATGCCCTGGGAGACCCAGCAATAAACACACAGTCATCCTTCTGCCATGAATCTCTGCCAGCTGCCTCATCTACTGCAGAGTCACACAAACACACTGTTAGGGTGCAGCACATTTCAACAGCAGCCATGATACTGTAGTGCTCCACCCATTCATCTAGTCACCCCCCCCCCCCAGTGTTGTATAGTTGTAACAAGTAGAAACAAGCTTAGAGCTAGTTCTACTGTATGTTGCCAGTTGTGTGAAATCCAAAAAGCCATCAAGATTATGCATATTGCCAGTTGTGTAAATCCCAAGAAGCCATCGAGATTACTTCAAAGTAAGGACAGTTATTAGTAATGAAGAAACATTAGTCTGAACACACATTTAAAGGTGCTTTAAATGACACTCACAACATCAATATAATAAACTTATAATTGCAAAGATAAAGTGGAATAATTGTGTCCTGACTGAGCAGAGTGTGTGTCGTAATCTGAGCTTCTTGGTTTTGGTAGGCAGTCTGGCCACACGTGCATGTGAGTCCATGTGAGTCCTCTCCCTTTGAAACTTTCTCCCCATCCCTGCTCTGTACTGCGCACAACCCGGACTGGGCATGCGCGGGTGCTCATACAGGTGGTTAGCGTTGATAACGGCGTCACCACCCAAAGTTACCTTCCCAGGTCTCCCCGGTGAGTGTGACCTAACCCCCCTATTAGCACTGGTGGCCACAAATGAGACAAAGAATTAGCACATAACACACCAACCATCTCTCTCGCTCTCTTCTTCACTATCTCCTACACCCTGCTGGAGATAAATTACGGAAAGCAGCTGTCGGTTGTTTTAGAGGCCACGGAGCCATCTGGCTGCTGCTGCTGCAACAAGAAACCACACGCCAGTCACAGCGCATCGCCGGACGGATAGACACGTTGGTGTGGTCCGCCGTTTAGACACAAAGAACGTTTGCAGCAACAAAAGAAAAGTCCCTTTAGAGGAATAAAAGTAATCACAGTACAGCTTGGTGCGGTAACGGAGCTGGGAGCTGAGGCGAGAGCAGCCGGTGTACCTCCCAAATGTCCCAAAACTGCATTTCGAACAGTGGACCTCTGCAACATGTCTATTCATCCTGCAGTGCACTGTGGCCGGCATGTGGCAGTGCAGCTTCTCGGTGTAGTAGCAGCAGGGACCCGGGGATCCGGCGACCCGGTGGATGTAAACATGCGTGCGACAGAAAACTGAGATTGGACAGATTGTCTGGATTTACCCTGCATAGATCTGAGGAGCAATTAACCATTCCTCATAAATCCACTGGAAAGTGGAAACAAAGAAAGCGGAAGGTAACTGTGAGTGTGTCCCGGCAGCTACGGAGCAATCCCGGAAGTCGATCGTGGAAATAGACTAGAGAGGAACTGACGCCATATTTTGCAAAAAGTATCTAAGCTCAAAAGGTTCCATAAATTTACATGTATCAACTCAAAGGATCCGATTCTGTCCAGAGTCTGTCCACCCGTCACCACCCCTTGAACTCTAAAACAACAGACAGCTGCAGCAGGAGGAGACGGTAAAAAAGAGAGTAAATGAGGGAGAGAGAGTCAGTGTGTTGTGCTAATTCTTGTCTCTTTTATGGTCTGATAAAGGGTAAATTAACCAAATTCATTGCAGTTATCGCTGTTTTCAAAGCTACTGTACCTGTCATGTTTTGCGGGACCTGCTAAACTGGGTTGGAAACTGAATGCCAATCAAACTGGTGAGAGGCACTTTCATTGTGGTTATGTTCTGAATTAAAAAATATGGATTAAACTCACTTAGGCTCAATCAGATTTGATGTGCTGTAACTCCTGACATTTCATCGTCCAAAGTGACAGCAATGATCAGTAAGCGCTCACAAATACCAAGTTTGATATGGAAAGGATTTGCTCCAGATTAGTGATGGGGTAATGGCAAATGTGTATTTTGACTGGTTTTGACTAGAATCTTTCTGGAACTAGCATTCAGTCGCAAATAAGCAGGTAGTTTATTGAAGCTGAACACAAAAGCCAAAAAGCACAGAGCAACTATTTTAAATTTGTAAAGCCTGTAGCAAAAAAAGAATATACACCGTTTGGGCCTTGCCAAATATAAAACTCTTATAATAGTTTGTACATATGCCCTTAAACTGATAAACAAATCCACTTGAAAATGTATTTAACTTAAACGTAGAAAAATATATACAAAAGAAAACAATCTTAGCAAGGTCTCTGTGTGCTAGTTCTGTAGAGTTTAAAACAGCTTTAACAACGGGTGGCTACAGCTGGAGGTATTTAGATTCCGCAGTGTTTTTTTGGAAGATGGAAAGTGGGCTGAACATCTTTACATTACCAGTGTGATTACTTATTTCAGCTTACGGGCCTTGCGTCCCCACACAGATGTTTTTAATTTCTAGTTTTCTGCTCAGGTTGAGCTGGGTGATACTATTCTGGGAGTTAAATGAGGTACATCAAATGTACCATTACAAATTATAAAAGTGTAATTTGTACCACCCAAACAGGTGCAACAGCTGAGAAGAAGCTGTCAATTAAGCACATTCTGCACACTCCTAAATAAAGAGATCTAAGCTGACAATAAGTGAAAACACCTGTGTTAGAATAAGAACCCTGACAGGGTGATGTAGGACCCTGACACGAAGCGGAGGGGTCTTGAATCAGCCTGAGGGGGTTCGATTTGCAATAATGAGAGGCTCCCTTTACATTATCCCGCTTATTACACGGCTTTTAACACGGCTACTACAGATGTTACCCGCAGGTTAGTCTACATCCACGACGTTCCACTTTCAGGATTGCTAGAGTGCTGTCGGAAATTCCACCGGATATCACTTTTTTTGGCCAGATTCCTGTTACCTTTCGCTTTCTTTGTGTTGGAATTTTAAACTCCGGTGGATTTATGAGGACTATGGTTAACTGCTCCTCAGATCTCTGCAGGGTAAATCCAGACAGCTAGCTAGACTATCTGTCCAATCTGAGTTTTCTGTTGCACGACTAAAACAACCTTTGAACGTACACATGTTCCACCAAAACAAGTTCCTTTCCGAGGCTATTTTGCAGCGGCTAGCCTCCGCCCATGATGATTTTGTGATTGGTTTAAAGAAATACCAATTAACCAGAGCACGTTTTTCTCCCATCCCCAGAATACTGTGTGGACTAGCCAAACCCTGTGGAGGAAAGTCTGGCAAAGCGAGACTAACCGCAGGTTAAAGCTTAACTCTCACCAACATGTAACCTAGGGTCTTTTTGTCAATGTACCCGAGTCAAACTTTCATTTAAAAGCATAATTAGGATGCCACTTTTAGGATTTAACGTATTGTTGTTTTTGGTCAAATGGCCTTTTGAATGGGAGTGCTAAGGGCACTACTATGATCGCATCAAAATCGCTATTTTTAAAACACTAAGAAGGCTCGACACAACATGAAACTTTGCTCAAAGTATCACCAGGGGCTCTACACATGAACTCGAGCATTGAGAACATTGTTTGTGTACACAGAGTTTACTAAAAAGAAAGGTTTTGAACAACTTATTTTAGTAGTTGTTGTTTCCGCTCACAGCCATCTTCCTAGTCAAAAAGAGTCAATTTCCGTTTGCCGTAATTGACTTGAGCGAGGTCATAACATGTTACCTATATCTGATTTAAAAACTTCTCAGCTCTCAATGTGTGTGATATTTAGCAGGTTAGTAGCAGCTGAGCAGAGATTGATAGCTTGTGTTTGTGTAGTGTCAATATGAGCTACAAGAAACAGCATAACATATTGCATTTTAAAGATTAAAGAGCTGCATTGCTATCAGTCTCTCCAATGCCCGCAGCCAGAATTACTTTATAAAGCATTTGCATAAAGGTGCATGCATGCATATGTGCACAGGTTTCATCATAATGCCTAGTGTTTTTCATGACCCCGGGGTGACGCATTAACTTCAAAGCCAGCTGAGCAGTGACTACAGTGCATCAGTGGGAGGCATAGTTGAGGGGTTAAGTGTTACATTGGATACGAGTGTGTGTGCCGCAGCAAAAACATGCTCCTCAGGGCTAAAACCATACAGTACATTCATGTTACAAAAAACATCCAGCCCACACACACACACACACACACACACACACACACGCACTTTCTTCAAACTTTATCATTTAGAACAACTTTTTAAATGATGTGTTTTCTGTTTCATCATGTGTATCTGTCAACTTATCCTGGCTGTCAGAGTGAATGAATCTGTTAATGAACAGGTTTAGGGGGGCACACTCGACATGCTCAAGAGTGATTATACCAAAGTGGAAGCAAATGCAGTTATTTCCAAATTTATTTAGATTAAGTCAGGACATTGCATGAGTAATAGCTTCCAAAAGGAATTTTTTTGCCAAAGGAAGCTGTCTTTCAACTTGTGGAATTGTGTGTGTGTGTGTGTGTGTGTGTGTAGATGTCAGGGACTGTATACATCAAAAGTGTGAATAGTTTTTTTTTCACAGGGAACTAGAGTATCCATTTTCCACATGATGACACAACTTTCCTGAATGGGGAAAATTAAGAAAACTCTCTACAGCCAAAGGGAAAATGTGGTTAACCAACCTGCTGTTAACCAACCTTCTTTCACTTTTAGTTGCAACAAAGCAGTATTACAACTGTATTGTGAATGTGTGTTTTGCGGATTACTTTGCTTGATTTTGTTTGGAATGAGCTTTGAAGTTTTGTTGTCTCTAGCATAATAACGATAACTTTGGCTGTTTGCCCTTTTGAACTAAAATACAGATTGCTCGTTGCTACAGCTGCTAATGCTAGCATTGGTAAAGAACTGCCTGACTTGAACTCACTAACCCTTCACATCCTGAGCAGAGGCACTCGCTCACACAGGTCATTTGATAACACCTTGTGGCCACAGATGCACTTCGAACACACACACACACACACACACACACACACACACACACACACACACACACACACACACACACACACACACACACACACACACACACACACCACAGCCCTAGTTGACTGTATAAACCGCATAGCCAAACCGGTACAGATCCAGTGGCAGTTGAATCAGGCTCTTTAGACTGAATTGTCAAAAAGTCGACTATTCAGGGTCACCCCTATATGTAACCATAATTAAAGCTCTGTATCTTGTCTTTTGATAAAGATGTAGCATTTTTAAATCAGGTACTTATTACTAATAGCTTGAGGTCATACTGTATGATACAGCGTGGTACCGTTTAATACAGTACGATATGTAATGTACGTGTCCCAATCAGCTTTTTTGAACCCCGATCCTATCCGATTTGTTAAATATTGAATATCTGCTGATACTGAGTCCCGATCCAATGCTTGTATTTGCTCAGATAGTAGAGCTGCACACTGTTTGTTTTTTCACAATGATAGAAACTAAAACATGTCTTAAGCTTAATACATTTAACTTAGTGCAGCAAGTCTTTTCTCTCAACACCCAAAAAGTTCTCTTTAGGATCCCACCCCCAACCAAAGAATAAACAGGTTTAAGTTCCCCGCTGGACAAGGAAAACTACAGTTAGTGACGCCTCTTGTGATAAATAGTCAATCTTTGATAAAACTAGTAAAAAACTAAACTCTTGCGCCTAATAGTTCATTTTTGATTTTCTTTTTTCTCGTTCACCGATGTCGGCTCCAGGGAATAACTTTAACTTATTTCAATAGACTGGTATGAGTTGCTTGATATTAGTTCAAGTGCTGCTAATCTCATACTAATATCTTAAAATATAATTTCAATTAATAATTAACAATAATTGTAATTTTTATTCGTAGATGGCTTCAAGGTTTACCAAGTTCTATCTCACACAGGCTCCACCCTCCTGGACTCTATGGGTAATTCTCGCCACTAATCCGGTGCATACGTTCGCTCACAGGACTTTGCTTAAATGTAGCCGGCCAATCAGGATGTCGCGTTGTCATTTTAATTCACTTTTCGCTTCCCTGGCGAGTAATCTCCCCCTGGCATTCGTCACGGTGCCAGTAGGTGTAAGAGGGCGAAATGCGGAGGTATGTCCCTCTTTGGCTAATGTATTTTAAAGGTCCCATGACATGGTGCTCTTTGAATGCTTTTATATACCTTAGTGGTCCCCTAATAATGTATCTGAAGTCTCTTTCCCGAAATTCAGCCTTGGTGCAGAATTACAGCCACTAGAGCCAGTCCCAAAATAAGCTTTCCTTAGTATGTGCCATTTCTGTGTAGCTATTGAGGAGGAGCGTGGGGTGGAGAGTGGGGGTGTGGCCTTGACCAACTGCCACTTTGCTCGTTTGAAAGCAATGATGCCTCTCTCTCATGGGTGGGCCAAATTCTCTGGGCGGGCAAATCAGAGAAAGGGGAGGTAACCTTGCTCCTTATGACCTCATAAGGAGCAAGATTCCAGATCGGCCCATCTGAGCTTTCATTTTCTCAAAGGCAGATCAGGATACCCAGGGCTCGGTTTACACCTATCACCATTTCTAGCCACTGGGGGACCATAGGCAGGCTGGGGGAACGCATATTAATGTTAAAAAAAAACTCATAAAATGAAATTTTTATGCCATGGGACCTTTAAAGATGGAGGCACTACATGGCTGCTGTCATTCGAGCGAGTCGCTCATATGTAATCTGAATGATTCTAAATGGCAGATTCTATGCTTATGAGAATACTTTGATTAGTTGGTGGAAGTAATTACACATGAATGAGTACATATTTGTGAAAGAACAAAGTTTTTTTTGTTAAGAATCAACTCAAAAAATTACACAATGTAGGTTTAAGTTAAAATAATTTTTTGCAATAGTTCACCTTCTCTTCACCTCTCTCTCTCTCTCCCTCTCAAACACACGTGTGCAGTGTAGTGGTCCGTCTCTGTCTTTCTCTCTACTGACAATTATGCTACTATGATGCAATAAAGTTTGTGGGTCGGGTTTGGGGGGTTATTTAATGGTGCGGATCGGCTTACAAACACAAGAAGCCGACACTGTAGTGTTACACTTTACTCTTTTGCTTCAGGAATGCCGGCATGCTTTGTGAAATCACACACTGGGGCGGCGTTATGCCGCCTTTGCTTGGTTCTGTGTGAATAAACAAAGCCAGCATAACGGTGAACCTTCATTACGGTGCTATTGTGGAATCTCTGTGTGAAAGGGGCTAGTTACTCAAAGACCTGAGTACATTTTAACTTTTTACTTCTAGGTAAATTTTTACATAAGTACTTTTACTTAAGTACAATTTTCTAGTACCCTTTCCTTTCCTGCCATTCCATTTCTTCCATGCACTATAGAATCTCTGTTTGATTAACATGAGTTTGCCTAGTTGCATTAATGTGTGTATATATGCTAGTGAGTTGACTGTATTAGTGTGTGTTAGAGAGAATTAGACAAATCTTTTGTTAGGATAATTTCATAGACCGTAAAATTAATGGACAACGCAATGCTGTAGACTTCCACGGAGACCAGTGAAGTCCATTAGAAGCACTTTTCCAGTGATGGCTGAGCGTTATTGCGCAGCCTCAAACCGAGCTTGACGACATAGATGTGACGTGAGCAACCTGTCTGAAAGTTGTAAGTCTTCTGGTAGCTGTGCCAAGAGAAATCTCAATCATTCCCAATCTTGCAGAGAAGGAGAGCCTAGGTATATGTAATAAGAGAAAAAAAAAAAAAAAAGAAAAAAAATATTATTGTTTTTTTTTTTTAAAAGGTAATTTGTCTACTATGCAACAGAAAGTTGTGTGGTTATGACACAATTGTTAGCCTATTTTTATAAAAATGGCTGCTACAGAGCCATAACATGAGATACAAGGTAATGGAGCCTTTTATACATTGTTGTGTTTCTTTAGAAATAAACAATGGACAAATAGAGATTCTTTAAACGCCTCAGATGTAAAGTTATTCACTGTCAAAGTGACGCCAAAATGAATGGCAGTCAATGGAATGCCAATGGCAGGTAATGGCTTGTTAGCATCAAAATGTCTCCATAGCAGGTATGGTTTGCGGATCGCTTACCCCCTTGGATAATTTACCAAATCATGACAGTCACTGGAATCTTCTTCAAAGCTCATTTACATGCAGCAAGGGATCAATAACATCCACCACAAGTACAGAGATTGACTGGCGAACATCCTCAGCAGATAGTCTTTTAAGCAGAAACTCCCATGGCCACACAATAGACAATCAGTATAGATATTCTCATCATGATAGTCATGGGTTAGTCCCATGAGTTCCCATTGAGCTCCCACACATCATAGGCACACTTCGCCCTGAGGCGCTTTCTATTCTTGCAAGGTCATCCTGTTCTTTTGAATACAGTCATGCACAGATATAATCGTTATAATGGTTATATAGTTTTCATGCAACAGTTTAACACAAAACTATAGTTTTTCTAACACCTTTACATAAGGATCAATGATGTTCCAGAGGGAGGATTAAAACTTAACTTATGAGGCAGAGATCTTCAACAGTCCTCACAGGGGGGTCCTCACAGTCAATGCAGGGGGGCCGCAAAATTATTGTTTCATACTTTTTTGAAAGTTTGAAAATTAAAATATGCCTGGAAATATATTTTTTTTAAAGATTATTTTTTTAAATTTTTTTTCTGCCTTTATTTGATAGGACAGCTAGGTGAGAAAGGGGGGAGACATGCAGGAAATCATCACAGGTTGGATTCAAACCCTGGACCTCTGCATCGAGGCATAAACCTCCAAGTATATGCACCTGCTCTACCCACTGAGCCAACCCAGCAACATCTGGAAATATTAACATTAATCCAATCTTTCCAATTAGCAAAGATAATATATAGGATATGATAATATTCCTCAAAAACAACAACAAATAAACCCTCAACAACATTGATGATACGGTTACTGACCTGTAAGGTAGCCACTATGGTAGCCATCAGTTAAGCTTATGTATTCACTGTGTGTTTGACATTAAAACATGCTGAAATATGAATATGTAAATAATTGTAATAGCTTGGTATTGCAGGGCACCATAAAAGGGTATGTGTATAGGCTTTAGGCCACTCTATGCGTTATTGTAGGCCCAGTAAGGGGGTCTCTGCTCTTTTCTCTTTCAGGTTAGGTGTCCTTGGCCTAAAAAACATTGAAGACCCCTGTTATAAGGCATATATGTAGGATGAAGTAAGAATGATATAAACTGGAAAAAGCAGATCTTCTTTGCTATGGTCTCTCTTCTCCTTATCTGAGGCTAACATACTCATGGATGTGGCGGTATTAAAGTTAGAGGTTCACCACACAGTGACATCTATGGACATTAAGCTGGAATTTGATGAGGAAACCATTGTTGACACGGGTACAAAATCTGTAAATTTGTGTTTTTTATGAGCATGAGATGCAACGGACAACATGCTAAAGCTGCTCCGGCTTTTAAGCCTTTTCTTTGGCAAGCATGCTCTTTTCCTTATGTTCACAGTTCAGTTTTTATTTAGTGGTAAATAGGTGGAAAGCAAAAGTTTAGTTTGCTGTAGAGTCCAAAACAATAAATTAAACCAGTCACTATCTTCAGATGTCTCAGCATGACCCAACTTAAGGGTTGGGTCCCAATTCCATGCTACATACTTACTGTAAAGAGTATTTTCTATATTCTTTCTAATCTTAAAATATACTGTTTTCACAGTTATGTGCAACTCCAGAATGCCACTGCCAATTAAACTTAAGAAATACAAAAGCAATCAAAATCTCTGTCTAAAGATTTTAAAATTGGGAAACTGTATTACAAACCTAACTGAAAGTCTAGAACCATGCAATTGACCCCATGTGGTTGTATTGCTTCATCTGTACCAGAAAAATGTATTGTTGCGAAAATGTAAAAATTGAAATATTGGCTGAAAAGTAAAAGCCATGTTATCTACTTTTTTTAAAAAGTACTTTGTGCAGTGGTCTAAAATGGCAACTGCTAACATGGCTAATGTAAGCATGACAACCTGCTAAATAAGAGATCCCTGAAGTTGCGCTTGCATTAGTTGATTTGCATTAGCTGCTTTATTAATGCTTCACTATCAGTGGCTCCTTCATCAACTGCATGACTACAAGCTAACTAATGTCCAATCATCAGGGTTGGGAGGGTTACTTTAATGTATTAATGTATTCCAATACAAGTAGGCTACTAATTACCTGTCAATGTAGTCAGTTACCTAATCCTATCACAATATTAAAGTAACATAGCTTTATTACTTTCCGTTACTTTTGGATTACCTCAATACCAAATATGAAGACAAGAGAAAAGAAATATTATACCAAATATTCAAGGACAAAAGAAAAGATATAGCAATAAGATTCTTTTTCATTAAACTTAATAAACACTTGTGTATTCTGTAAAACAACAGGACAATGTAGCCTATATATGTATGCATTTTTATTTTATTAGTTTGTATCAATTTTATGCTGTCTTATTATTTTCTCTGTTTTTTTGTTCTATATGATGTTATGACATTTTTAAATTATTAAGGTGGAGGCTTCAAATAAGCCCACTGGGTTTTTTGCCTCTCCCTGCACTGTATTTGTTTATCTTTGTCATTCTGTACATTTTAAATTGTGCAAATAAACCTATAAGCCTAATCTCGGAAAGAATATGGCGATACCAAGCTTTTTAGCTTCAAAAATGTGTCCTCAGTGTGTATTTAAAAAAATTTTTTTTCATGAAGCAAGTTCTATTTTGAGTAAAATTCTCATCACACATTTGACAGCCATTTTAATTCTAGAGCTCGCCTCCCTACGTTTACATGTTCCACCAAAACAAGTTCCTTCCCGAGGTTATTTTGCAGAGGCAATGTTGCTGCGTCCAGGGCTAAGGGCCGCCCAAGACAGTTGTGATTGGTTTAAAGAAATGTCAATAAACCAGAGCACATTTTTCTCCTATCTAGGAGTGTTGTGTGGACTAGCCAGATCCTCCTCTGCAGCGCTGTGGAGGAAGGTCTGGCAATGCGAGACTAAACAAATTCAGGCAGTAGCCTATAGACCTACAATGAAAGTGCACAACACATGACCACGTTGGTTTCACTCGAGATCAGAATTGTGTCGTGTGAGACGAGTGTGTTGTAATGTGTGCGCCTGTGCGTAGTGTAAGCTCTTTTGTTGAGTTGCTCTTAGCGAAGGGGTGAAGCTGTAATGCCATGACAATGGGGGAGGCAAAAATGTTAGCCATCTTGGTTCAGACATTGTAGCCTCTGTGTTATTATGTTATTACCTTCATAAGTAGGTACAACTCATAACCCTTGGCTAAATTACTATATCGATCTTTATTTAACATGTATTTTAAAATTGTAATGCTGCTAATATTCCACATTTGACTAAATGTAATCTGATAACGTCGTTTTTTTTCTGTAACTTTAACAGAATACATTAAACGCCTTTTTAAAAAATCCTAATTACGTAACACAGTTCCATGTATTCTGTTACTCCCCATGCCTGCCAATCATAATTGATACAGGTGTACAGCACAGCCACTATAACAGCACTAGCATGGCTACAAAAATATCCTTTTTTGCTTTAAATGAAGAATAATTTTATGGATGAAACTGAAAACTGAATAATTGAATCACTAAACTGTGCAGAAAAAAGTGAAATATTATCATACAACTTCAAAAGGAGGAACCTGTCTGTCTAACCTTATTTTCTGATGTCGGAAATCCGTGGCTGTTGCCCTGACTGCAACCATTCTCAGCCCCAAAAAATTCAAACACACATGTTGGAAAAACTATTAAGGTGAATCCCTGCAGAGAAGGTGAAAGCACTTAAAATGTCACTGAATTTCACATTAGCCAGTGGCCTGCTGTTACATTGCAGTTGAATGACAGTGTGCATAGATACATTCTACCTTCACACTGCACATACATTTAGTCTGTTTACTGTGAGAAAACAGTCTATTTACGCAGCACTACATATGTTAAGTAAAAAAAATATGGCTTCAATTTGTAATATGTGCACTATTGACAGATGTTGCAATACTGTAAATATCAAGGGCCAAATTACTCATACTCAATGTGTGTGAAACAATTTGATTTACTTAAGCAATAGCTAGGTATTTATTTCAACTCAGATCAGCAAGCTCATAAAAGATGTCTCATAGAAATACTCACTAATGACTTAACAAACATTCCTAAATGTTTGCAAAGGCAGCAATTAAACTCCACGTGAGCAAAATTATTTGTGCATCTATTACTGTTGAGATTATTATAATAGTTTGGTCTGTAAAACTAATGATGTAGGAGTGACTAAACAAACTTCTAAAATGAGAGAAAGGCACCGACATCACCAAATAAATATAAGACATTCTAGGGCGCTTAGTTGCAAATGATGTCATATGCTCGATTGCATATTACTGACATAATCGTGCAATTGTTTGCATAAAGCTTAGTGGTTGTCGGTTGCAGCATAACGTTTTATTAATTTATTCACCGACAAATAAGCTGTACACAGACAGCACTGCTACATTCACAGCTATAGCATTACTGCTAACTTTTTACTCAAGGACAAACAAACTTCCCTCTCTCTCTCTCTGTGTGTGTGTGTTTTGCTAACCATCATGCGGCCATGTTGATACCATTTCACAAAGTCTATGTTTCATGCCAGGGTTTCGGTGGGGTCTTAAAATGTCTAAAATTTCAAAATCGAAATTTTAAGCCTTAAGCCTTTTATGTCGTGATATAATAGTTCTCAAGTTTCAATCATAAAAGTCTTAAAAAGTCTTAAATTTGACTTGGTAAAACCTGCAGAAACCCTGTATACGCCTAGGCGTTTTGCAAAAACGCTTAGTCGCTGCGCCTCAGCTGTATAATGGCAGGGAAGAACCTGCAACGATCCAGCAGTCTCAGACTGCAGGTAAGGGTTTCCATGGCACGGATATGCTAATGACTGCAAAGTATCCCAAATCAAGTGAGCTGAAAACATTTTAGGCTTGCTTTGAGGCCATTGTCAGCCAAGAAGCGAAAACGGCTAAAGCAGAGTTTAATGAATGGGCAGAGGTGTCAAGTAAGTACAAATACTTTGTTACCTTACTTAAGTAGACATTTTGGGTATCTATACTTTACTGGAGTAATTATTTTACAGCAGACTTTTTACTTCTACTCCTTACATTTTCACGCAATTGATCTGTATTTTCTACTCCTTACATTTTAAAAATAGCCTCGTTACTCCTATTTCAGCATGTTGCGTTTGTGCTCCGTGTATTTCTGTAGTTTCCGTTTTCCACCTCCGATGTAGAGCAGCGTTCAGTTACTTCTCTAGATAAACTATTTGTCTCATTCAGAGACCCAAACGGGGCTCTGTGTCTGTCAGAAGGTCTGAGATCTACCGTATCAGCAGAGCAATCACATAATGCACAGCAGCAGACTATGGTGCAGGTATAGATTAGTTTCTGAAATATAGTGACTTTATTCTTGTTATAGCCTACTAACCTAACTTTATTTTTCTCAAAATGTCACGACTCATCGTCTCCTCCAAATCAAAGAGAACACAGATATACTGTACTTTGAATGTGCACAAAGTTTTGGACATGAGCAGAAATCTTGCTCAAACACATCTGAAATATTACAGTCCAGGGGTCTATTATAAATTAAAATGAATTAATGTATCATTGAGGTGAATAATTGTCATATGCACATTTAAGGAGGTTACTTCCTCACCGAAAGACGCCAAACAGGAGGGAGGAGTAAATGATGCCTAGGCTACAGATATTTGCAGGTTGCAGTATACATTGATTCAGAAAAAGGTAGAAATATGTGCATAAAAATTCACCAGAATGCAGGAAATGAAGTGGTTATGCTCAACATTTTCAATAAATCATTGTAATTCTTTTGATGTTATTAGAATAAATAACACTTCAAAGAATCTTTTTTAGAAAAAATCTCAACATAAATCTCACACTAAACTGAAAAAGGCTGTTGCTGCAATTTTGTTAATTTTACAGGAAAAAACACTGTTATTATTAGATGAGGAGCCTACGATCAAAATAATGAAGTTACTATCTGTGTATATGTCTGACATGGGCTGGCACGAGCACTACGGTCACGTGCAAAGTGTCCCGGTTTTAGCTCCGGGAAATCTGGTCACCCTACCTTAATGGCATTTTCCCCCCCTTACATTACTTTTACTTTTATACTTTAAGTAGTTTTGAAACCAGTGCTTTTACACGTTTACTTGAGTAAAAAGCTTGAGTTGATACTTCAAGTTCTACAGAAGTCTTTTCAAACCCTAGTATCTAGACTTCTACTTGAGTAATGAATGTGAATACTTTTGACACCTCTGTGAATGGGTTGGCGCACCTCTCACACCCACCCATCTCCCTTTCGGAGCATGACATCAGGAGGGAATTCAATCATGTGAACACCAAGATAGCAGCCACTGTCGACTCCAACACCATCATCAAGTTTGCTGAAGACACAGCTGTTGTTGGCCTGATCACAGACAACAATGAAAAGGACCTGACCCGCTGGTGTCAGGACAACAATCTACTCATGCATGTCAGCAAGACTATCAACAGCTCCTTAGTCTCGCGTTGCCAGACCTTTCTCCACAGCGCTGCGGAGGAGGGTCTGGCTAGTCCACTCAGGGATGGGAGAAAAACGTGCTCTGGTTTATTGGCATTTCTTTAAACCAATCACAATCGTCTTGGGTGGAGCTAAGCGCCGGACTCAATGACATATCATTGCCTTGATTATTCTAAACGTTTTGTGCCTACAGGCTATTTTGTGTGTGCGTGCATACATGCATTCATACAGAGAGTAAGAGCTTGTATCTCCAGTTGTCCACAAACAAGTGTGTATTTCAAGTTCATAACCAGACAGCAAATTGTCTGTGTGTGCGTTTAGAGAGGCTGAGAGTGAGAGCAGGTATGAGTGAAAGATAACAATGGAGAAAGACAGAAAATGTGTGAATAATAAATATGCAGGAAAATCAAAGGGAAATTAATTGAAAATGAGTGTGCTAAGAAGCGAGCAGGAAAAGGGAGAAGAACATGGCAACGTAACAAGAGGCATGGAAGGAGATGCACATTAGCAAGAGGCACATGGTAGAGTGAGCATGTATTAGTGGTGTGATCTTATTCAACATTCACAGCCATCCCGCTGGGATTTTCTGAAGGGTTAATAATCAATGCCAACACATCGGGCTTGGCCAATTAACACACAGCTAGAGATCCACCATGACCGGGTAAATGGAGCGAGAGAAAGTGAGAGAGGGGGAGAGATTGATTCTGTTTATAAGGAACTGCAACACTATCTGGCTGAAGAAGAAAATGCCTGTGTTGAATTGATGATGTTATTCTTAAAAAGTCGTCCTTAAATTGGGCAATCAGGCAACTCAGGCAGTAGAAAAAAATGGTGTTGTTCAACCATGGTAATGTAGCCTTTACACAGCATTTGTGAACTTCCCTCCATCAAAGCTGAAGAAAGCCTACATAGATGTGTCTGTATTCCCTTTCATGTTGCACAAAGGGGAGAAAAAAAGAATGAAAGCAGCTGGGAATTAGGTGTGGGTGGACTGCACAAATACATTTTATTTCATATATATTTATTCATTTTTCTTAGACAACCTTTTATTTAATAGGATGTCCCTTGATATTAAAAGTCTTTTTCAAGGGAGACCTGGTCATGAAAGCACACTAGCATACAAAGTTACAAAAGTTATTAATGAAATAGCATTTCAAAAACAAACAAGGGACAATTAAAAACAGACGAGGGACAACAGATACATAATACAATATCCAGCTTGCTAATAGCAATTCTGATCAGAGCTTTGAAATGTCATGGGGAGAGAAAGTCATTAAGCTGTAGTGTGTTCTGAATTATAACTGTCCACTATTTGTTACACCTTTCGTTTTACTGTGCATGTCCACAACTGAGACCTACTGTAACAATATGCTTTTTTACTTCAAATTTTTGTTCTACAGTAACATATGCAGCAGATTTGTCTCGCTTTGCTAGACCTCCCTCCACCGCGGCGCTGCAGAGGAGGGTCTGGCTAGTCCACACAGCATTCTTGGATGGGAGAAAAACGTGCTCTGGTTTATTGGCATTTCTTTAAACCAATCACAATCGTCTTGGGCGGGAAAAGCTGCGGTGCCGCTGCAAAATAGCCTCGGGAAGGAACTTGTTTTGGTGGAACGTGTACGTTCAAAAGTTGTTTTAGTCGTGCAACAGAAAACTCCGATTGGATAGATAGTGTAGCTAGCTGTCTGGATTTACCCTGCAGAGATCTGAGAAAAGGTAAACCATAGTCCTCATAAATCCACCGCAGTTTAAAATGCCAACGCAAAGGAAGGCCAAGGCAACAGATATGCGGCCTACATGAATGAAATCCGGCAGAATTTTCATCGGGGGAAAAAAAAAAAAAAAAAAAAAAAAAAAAAAAAAAAATAAGTGGGAAAAAAAAGCTAAAAAAAAAAAGTTATTTAAAAAAACCAAAAAAAGGAAAAGTGGTAAAAGTCTCATTGACACTGAGAGACCCACTATAGACCCATTTTTTTAAGGAGGGGACGGGCAGTGCCTGAATTGGACCAAAAAAAGTGCCGGTACTCTAATTCAGCAGTTGCGTGACATGATCATCGCATGCGTCTTGGATATATGTATGCGCATGGCTTGTTAATATATCACTAAAAAAGTGTTTTTGTATGCATTTCATTTTCATTAGCCACTATGATGTGGGAAATTATTATCATTATTGTAGTTTTATTTTATTAAAGTTGATTGTGGACAGTTTACTTAAAAAAATTGGATTTTAAATGTAAATGACCATCCAAAACAACTCCAACACTACAGTGATGAAATATTCGGCTCTGATAAGGTTGTTTGTGAAGCAACTTCTGTATGACAACATGCAACTGATTCAGACACAGACATGAAAAAAAGAGTATAGCTTTTTTGGCCAGCAGACGAGAAGCGGAGCGCACAGAGCAAAGGTCTGTTGTCCAGCTGTGCACAATCCCGACTTCTTTTACAATCCTCTTGTCATAATGTTTACTGCCACAAACGCAAGTTGCCTCGGTTGCATCTGCCATACAACGCTGCGGCTTGCTGGTAGTGTGTTGGATTTGGTGGCTGACGTGGAAACCGGTTTTATGTTCCGGGCCGGGGGCTGCCCACTGGATCACAGGTGTCTTCCTGGGTCTACTCCAGCAATCAGGGTTACAATCAGGGCTTTAAATTCATTTTTTTGATCACCAGCCTACATGGCTGGTACATTTTTGAAGTTACCAGCCAATCAGATTTTCCACTAGCCAAATTTTCCTTGTTTTCTTCTTTCCCCCTCCTCTTTCATCTTCATTGTCCCCCGTGCAGACTTACTCTTTTGCTCTTCTGGTTTCCCGAAAAATATCGCCACGTTTTTGTTTCCAAACTAACTTTAATTTCACCTCCACTGGTTTGTTTCGCGCCATTCTCGATACCACACACGCTAGGCACGTAGCCAGTGGTTGTATAAAACTTCACAACATAGTGTTCATGGTAAATGGAGGATTTGTACTACAAGCAGCGCTGCCAGATAAAGATTATGTTTCCAAGCTAAGCACACACAAAACCGCCAAAATTTCTTGGCGGAAAACAGACTTATCTGGCAATCTGTCGCATTGTTTCTGCAGCGTTCCGATTCAAACAGATGCAGTGTTGTTTGTGTAATTCATCAGCAGCCAAGTTGGCTAGTAGCTTAACAATGTTACCCATTTGGTAAAATTACGCATTTGGCTAGTTGGCGGGTGTCAATTTTAAGCACTAGAGAACCTTTCCCGCTTCAGTCCCCCTACAGGTTAGAAGTGGAATTGTCACTTACATTACATTGTCCAGTTCATTTGAACTACAGATCCGCTACCCAATCTGGCAAACTTGCATAATGTCATTTAATGGACAATTCCGCTTCAAACCTGTAGGGGGACCGAAGCGGGAAAAGTTCACAATGATGGTTACTATATGTAATATATATTGTATATAATATGTTTATCCACTACAATTATCTATGTTAACGAGCACATTCTCAGCGCTGTTTTCTCAGCGTTAATCTGCTATTTGAGAGACGCAGTTATTCAGGTGTTTATGGGTGCGTACTTACTCACCACAGGAGGTAGCGGTCTCAGTAAGAAGTAACGGTACTCATGTGGACAAAAATCAGAAGTGCCGGTACTCAGTACCGGTGAGTTCCGGCCCATTTCTGGCACTGGGGACGGGATCTTTAGGAAAAAAATAGCAGGTCAACAGTATATGCCACATAGAAGTGGTATGCATTATCTGAAAGATAGAAACCGGGTGCCTCACTACTGAAAAATATCCTAACTGCTTGTCCTATCTTAACTTGAGTTTCAAAGATAATATCTTCCTATTACAGTAGCAATTCATAAATGCATGGCTGTGTCCTATCTTATCTCAGATGCCATATCCTAGCTTAACATATTTTTAAGATGTTTTTAATCTAAAATTAGTTATACAAGCAGTGAACTCCTTTAACAAACAACAGTGCTGCTGCAAGCTGGCAGTTATTTTTGATGTAGGACAGAGTCTATGCCATCCTAATTTAGGATTCCTAACTTGGAAAATCCCTCAGATAGGACAGTTCTGTAGCTTAATTATCCTAAGATTTTAAGATAAGATAGGATTTTTTCCTTAATGCAGTTAGAAAACATGTTTCTGTAATACCAAACATCCTAAATGCCATCCTGAGACTTTTCTGTTATAAGGCCCCTGAAGAATTTGAGATGCAGCTCAGCACGGTGTGTCAATTTCTTTAGTAATAAATCTGTAATAAACACTGTGTTTGATGCCTATTCAAATTTTGAAAGTTTTTAGAAGGGCTTAAAACATGATTGAAGCCAAATAAGTTGTTGCAGCTATTTTTGGGTTGATACCATTTGTTACATAGATTTGGTGCAAAATGTAACCATTTTTGACCACTTGAGAATTGATCAAAATTGTCCAAAAATCCCTTCCAAAATACCACATTAAAGGTCCAATGTGTAGGAATTTCTCCCATCTAGCGTTGAGATCAATTATCGCAATCAACTCTTTCGCGCCATGCAGTTCAAAGTACATGTCACAGCTATGGTAGCCTTCACGCTTTTTTCTGATGACGCCGGTCTCTTGCTCTTTTCAATATCCTTTTTCTGGGCGAAGAAGAAGACTCCTGTTCCTAAAATTTGGATTTTGAGGTCCATGTTTCCTTCTTCAAACTAACCGGGGCCGGGAAATGAGACGATACCCATTAGCAGCAATAGCAGCGCCTGTGAGGTTATCGTGTGACAGCAAAAACGTGAAAGGCGGAGCAGTATATCCTGTATGTCCCTTACCGGCTAACGTATTTCAAGATGGCGCATGAATATGGAGCGTCTACCCCAGTTCATGCAAACGCAAATGTAAAATTTCATAATAGGAATACTTGGAATTGATGGTGGTGGTAAATATTCATGAAAAAGGACAAGTTTGTGAATGGGCAACACAGACTTTGATAATGAACAACTAAAAACGTTACACACTGGACCTTTAAGTCATCAACCCCATGAGAAACACCACTGAAAAACCCATGCTGTTATTTGGTAGTAAAAATGTTTGACATATGGAGATTTCTGAAGAATTGCATTTTTTTGGCGATCAGATAGTGCAATTCTGTTCTGGAAATGGTTCAGAATCCCTCTTAGCCATAGATCTTCTGAATGCCCTAGGTCTGTAGTTTGTAGTTGTAAAGTTTCATCAGGCTGTGATTTTTTTGGGGGCATTTTAGGCCTTTATTTTTATAGGACAGCTGAAGACATGAAAGGACAGAGAGAGGTGGAATGACATGCAGCAAAGGGCCGCAGGTCGGAGTCAAACCCGCAGCCGCTGCGTCGAGGAGTAAACCTCTATATATGGGTGCGCGCTCTACCAGGAGAGCTACCCAGGCGCCCAGGCTATGATTGTCGTCAAGGTCACAACAGGTCATTTTATACAGTGAGGTCAAGTTTCAGAAAGGTTGATGCTGCACGATATGAGGAAAATATGCAATTTGTGATAACGTTGCTGAATATCACGATAACTACATCACTTGCGATAAATAAAAATTAGAGTGAACTCAGTTGCATTTCTGCGGCTTTCAGTGTTTTACACAACAACAACAACAACAACAAATTGCTTGTTGAATTTAAAACAAATAAAAGGAAATCATTTTCAACAATCTTTTATTGAACAAATTGAACATTGAACTGAATGTTGCGTTATAAAGTGCATTTTTCTACTGTTATTTTCGTTCAACTAACACAAAAAATCTCTGAGTGTCTTTTGCGATATGTATATTGCGACAGTTGATATCGCGATGATAAAAAAATACTATGTGTTATATATATGGAGACACATTCCAATACACCCTTTAGAATAAGTGAAAATAAGACATTTATTCTGCATGCAATAAAACGGCATGTTTTTGCCAAGAACTACATGGGATTTGCATAAGTTGGGCATGTCTGTAACAATGACACTTGTGGGTACCCATAGAACCCATTTTCACTTAGATTAGAGATTGGCATGGGGGACTTTCCATAAGATCATCTCTCATTGCAAATCAAACCAGCTATTAGGCTAACTGAAACAAAACCATGCCAATGCCTAGGTATGGTGGAGGGTATGTGGAGTGATGTGGGGCTATGATGTGGGGCTATTTTAATTCCAAAGGCCAAGGGAACTTTATCAGGATGCATAGTATCCTGGATCCATGAAATAACTGGCCTTTGAAAATAAAAATCTGCCTGCCTCTATGGGAATTTAACATAGGGGTGTACTCACTTTTGTTGCCAGCGGTTTAGACATTAATGGCTGTATATTGAGTTATTTTGAGGGGACAGCACATTTACACAGTTATACAAGCTGTACACTTAATACTTTACATTGTAGCAAAGTGTCATTTCTTCAGTGTTGTCCCATTAAAAGATACAATGAAATATTTACTAAAATGTGAGGGGTATACTCACTTTTGTGAGATACTGTGTATATATATATATATATATATATATATATATATATATATATATCTCAGTACAGGCCAAAAGTTTGGACACACCTTCTCATTCAATGTGTTTCTTTATTTTCATGACTATTTACATTGTAGATTCTCACTGAAGGCATCAAAACTATGAATGAACACATGGAATTATGTACTTAACAAAAAAGTGTGAAATAACTGAAAACATGTCTTATATTTTAGATTCCTCAAAGTAGCCACCCTTTGCTTTTTTTGATAGCGCTGCAAACCTGTTCTCTCAATGAGCTTCATGTGGTAGTCACCTGAAATGGTTTTCACTTCACAGGTGTGCCTTGTCAGGGTTAATTAGTGGAAGTTTTTCCCTTATTAATAAAAAAGCAAAGGGTGGCTACTTTGAAGAATCTAAAATATGTTTTCAGTTATTTCACACTTTTTTGTTAAGTACATAATTCCATGTGTTCATTCATAGTTTTGATGCCTCTAGTGAGAATCTACAATGTAAATAGTCATGAAAATAAAAAGGAAACGCATTGAATGAGAAGGTGTGTCCAAACTTTTGGCCTGTACTGTGTATATATATATATATATATATATATATATATATATATTTATATATATATATATATATATATATATCATTTCAAGAGGCCCTGTTCTTTAATTTGAAGAGGTCTGTCATGAGTTTTTGTCTGTCAATGCAGATACAAAAGCTACAATTCTCGTTAAGAAAGTTTGCATGATGTGCAACGTTTATCTACGCTACTAATGCAATCATACAGTAAAGCATGCCTACATCTTTTGTTGTTGTAGTGTTATCATCAATAGTTTGTCCACCACTCAGTTTTATCAAGGGCCAAAGTGGTTTAAGGGGAGTTGTGCTCCACAGGTTCTACTCTCACTCCCTCATCTCTGTCCCTCTCCTCCTGAGTCTCCTCCCCACTGTGCATATGCCACTGCTGCCGAGACCGACGCCACTATCATCAGCCACGGGAGCTGATGAAGGTCCTGCTACTGCCGAAAACATGTCTTTTCGCTTTTTTCTTTTATTTGAGCCACTTGGGTAACTTTGTTTCATTTTGGCGTTTAGACCATTGACATAAAAAAAAGGTTTAGACTTGTCTTGCTCCGTCTCTGTGTACTTCCCAGTTCTCCTGTCACTTTGTGTTTATCTTTCGCGCCGCGGCGCACTGTTATGGACTAGTCCATTTCATTGTGAAAGTAGGGGGTGTTGACCTCTCTCAGCAAGCAGGGCGCCTACAGCTGCTGGGGGTACTGATCTGCCAATTCCCCACACAGTGAAATGATAGAAAACAGAAAAACACCTCGCGGCGCAGAGGATTATTATAATTTTGTGTATTGTATTGTATTGTATAATCTTGTGCCGTCCCCCATGTGACATGAAAAAATGCCGCCCCGGGCGGCTGCCCGGTTCGCCCGTACCAAAAACCGCCACTGGCCATACTGAGAAATACAGAGAGAGTTGTGTGGAGCTGATAGTCTTAATTAGCTTTGTAGCAACTCCTTTGGCAATGGCTTGAATGTAACAGATGTTCATTAATATCAAAAAGTTACGCACTAAAGCTTTCAGTAGCAAAGATTTCCAACTCGCAGAGTAAACAAAGTAGTGCATGTGACTTATTCACTACAACAGATTTTCCTCCTCCTTTTCCTCAGCAAAAAAGACAACTGTCTCAAAATGTCGCATAGGTGTACCACAAAACCTTGACCGTCTTTTCTTCTTTATATGTCTGTTTGTGAACATGTTGTTGCGTGTGCATAAAAGAGACTTCAAGTCTGCAAATGTCACTTGTTAGCGTGCGTTGCTCAATCCCTTCCGTGTCACCCATTAATGGAAAAACTGAATGATGTGTCTGAGGCTTAACCTCAGGTAAAACTAGTTCTACATTACTTTTAAATAATTGGTTATGGTTTTAATATTACAGGGGCCTGTACCAAGAAGCAGGTTGGTTGTGTAAGCTAGCATTCAGACGAATAGTGCCTTCTTACTAAATGGACTGTATTTATATAACGCTTTTCTAGTCTTACAGACTACTCAAAGTGCTTTTACTTAGTTTCAGGAACCATTCACCATTGAAACACATTCGTACACTGTGGCCGAGGCTGCCGAACAAGATGCCAACTGCACATTAAATAAACATTCACACACAATAACACACTGATGGCGCAGCATCAGCAGCAATTCAGGGTTCAGTGTCTTGCCCAAAGACACCTCGACATGGAACTGCAGGGCCAGGGATCAAACCACCGACCTTCCGATTGGTAGATGACTACCTGCTCTGCCAACTGAGCCACAGCCACCCATGAGGCAGGGACTCGCTGTAAAAGTGGCGTCATTGAAATTAATAAGTGTAGTGTTAGTTGAAATACTTAGTAGGAACCTTTGTATGGAACGCATGTAACCGGGGAAGTTTAACAAAAGTGCAGTACTCACGATGCAGTCATGTCTTCATGTGTCTCCCCGTTTATTGTTAATATACAGCAAGGCCAACTGAATAATAAGGAGGTAACATTTTTTGACACAGTGCTCTTGTCGACTTGAAGAAAACCTTATCTGAAACGTTTAAGAGTAAAAGCTGGAGCAGCTCTTTTTACATCAATCAAAAAAAAAATGTATTTAAGTGAAATGTAGTCTCGCATTGCCAGACCTTTCTCCACAGCGCTGCGGAGGAAGGTCTGGATTTACCCTGCAGAGATCTGAGGAGCAGTTAACCATAGTCCTCAGAAATCAACCAGAGTTTAAAATTACAACACAAAGAAAGCAGAAGGTAACGGACATCCAGCCAAAAAGAAATATTTCCGACAGCACCAGAGCAATCCCAGAAGTGGAACGCCGTGGATATATTTCAGTTAAATTTTATGTATAGTATCAAATCATAACAAGAGTTATCTCGAGACACTTTACAGATAGAGTAGGTCTAGACCACACTATAATTTACAAGCCCCAACAATTACAGTAATTCCCCCAAGAGCAAGCATTAGCAGTGACAATTGCGACAGTGGCGAGGAGAAACTCCCTTTTAGGAAGAAACCTTGGCAGACCCAGACTCTTGGTAGGTGGTGTCTGACGGTGCCGGTTATGATGCACAGTGGCGTAATAGTCACAATAAGGATAATGGAACAGTGACTACAATGGTAGTCGTAGTAGTTCATGTCATAGCCGGGCACAGCAGGGCGTTACGGGATGTAGCGTGGCACAGCAGAGTGTGGGTGGACGCAATGGACGCGGCAGGACGCAGCAGGACGCAGCAGGACGTAGCCGGACATTGCAGGGAATCGCATCCGATCGCTAATCAGATATAGACTAAGTGAAATGTACTCCGGCAGTTCCTTTTAACTTATGCATTAAAAACAGTGATACCAAGAAATCAATTTGTATGATGGGAAATGGGTCTAAGTCAGCGGCCATATTTAGGATCAATGGCCTAGGGTAGAAGCTCCCCCTGAGCCTTTCAGAGCTGGCCTGGTGTATCCACTACCGTCTTCCCGAACTCAACAGGGAGAGATGGCTGTTACCCAGGTGGTTGCAGCGTCTAATAAATATCCCTTAGGCAGGGTAGATCAGCCCATGTTCCAGGTGTCAGGGTGTTCCAGGTTTTACTCAGCAATGTTGAATCAGTAAACAGATACTTTGTGTAAATTGTCCAGGAGTTCGGTCCAATTAAGGCTGATGAAACACAATCAAATAAAGTTCACATTTTAATGGATGTTGTAATCCTACCCATTGTCACTCTATCCAAAAATGAGCCACAGAGACATGTGTGATACCAGTGTGATCCATTTTACAGGAGCTCAGGTCATACACCTCAGTGTAACCTGCATTGACCTACGACCACACTGACCTGACATCTTTGATCCAATTTGACAAAACATCCCCACTGGCCTCCACACTCTAAACTCATCACATCAAAAGTCTCTGCAAAATTCATGAATGGAAATCAGAGTGGATACACTTTTTCTTGTTCTCTTTCTCCTAATGTCTATGTAAATTGGGTAAAGTGTGACAGTTTAGTTTCGGATAAAAACATTATTAGTTGGGATTTTTCTTGTTTCAAGCTTAACTAGTAGTGCACACCAAAAAGACCATGGTCAATGGTTTAATTATCTGACTTTAGTGATTTAAGCAAGGCAGCTACTGTCAGGGTTGTGTTGTGTTTCCTTTGTAACAAACACCAACACAACACAGTTTATTCTGTGTTTGACATATGCTGTGTCCTCTTGATAACCCAATACAGTTGCCCTCTAGTTTCAGCTCTGGTGATTTCTGCTTGGCCTTTCACAGAGTACTTATAAGAATGACATCTTGCTTGTTGTTGAGGTGATTAGGCTGGACACTTTAACTGTGCATTCACAGGTGTTTAAATGTCAGTTCTCCAATAAATGTTCTGTGGTGCTTGATCCTCTGCTATGCTGGGGCATGAGACTATTCTTCTGTTGAGATTAATGCATCATTATGGCCCACTTTTCAGAGGGAGAATGTGGTTCAGTTTGACCAGGTTGGGGTTTCTGATCACCTGGCTGAATGAAAGTTTTCCCCAGTCAGGCAGCAGACCTTTATATCTGGCAGTGGAGCAAAACTCTTTCACACTATGTTCCCAGATGTCCAAGCCGATATCCAGTACATGTCTGTCAGCCAATCAGTTCTAAACATATTTTGGCTGGTTCTGGGGCTGTCAATCAATACAAAATTTTTGATTGCATGAGGATCCATAGTTCTCGCGATTAATCTCAAAATAATCTCACCTTTTTTTTATGATTTTTGGGGCATTTTAGGCCTTTATTGATAGGACAGCTTAGACATGAGAGGGGGAATGACATGCAGCAAAGGGCCAGAATAAATTGCAATAGAAATATATTTGAATATATTTATTTTATTTATTTTTGTATTAAGTTGCTAAGAGGGTCTGAAAAGTCGAGAGAACCACCAGCAAACTTGGTGAGAAAGTCTTTGGTCCTGAACCAGTTGATGAGTTTGTAAACTTGGAGTGATTTCCCCTAGGTTTGGTTTCACACCTGGAAAAATCCAAGAGTAGCAAAATGGGTCATTACAAATCACACTAAAACGCTGACACTTCTTATTGGTCAGATGTGTCTGGGGCTGGAGCAAGAAAGTAAAGAAGGTCCTGTGTTCTGGACTGGTGCATATTTCTCCCATCTCCATGTTCAAACCAGCTCATTTCATTTAAATAATCAGATATTACAGACGGGCCGCCACTCGCGGGACGTGATCCCTGGGCGCAGGGGCACACAACAACGGGGAAATGAAACGCCACAACAACGGGACGGTTGTGGTTAGGAAAAGAAGAACGGGGAAATGAACCGTCACACGCGGGACACGCCGACAACAGCAGGACGGTTGTGGTTAAGAAGAGAATAACGAGGAAAGGAACTGTAACAAGCGGGACGCGATCCACGGTCTCCGGGGTGAAAGTCCTGTGTTGTTTGCCCGATCCACCACCCCGACCAACCTCCCTACGCGGACTTTCGCCTTATCAATACTACTCGTTACCGTCATCGTTCTGTGATCATGAACTATGCTTCCCATTGAAATACATTGCTTTAAAATTCTTAAAACTTTTTCTGGGCTTAACCTCACTGCAACAGCCGCTAAAAAGTCTGTCGGCTACGCCCGCTGAACAGAAGTGGATTGCAATGGAATTGGCTTGTACCTTTGCAATATCAAGCTTGCAGGTGTTCAGTGTGTGGTCTACTTCTGCTGTTTAGGAGGCGTATAAACTTCCTGCCAAAGCACGCAATAAGTATAAGTATGTAAAGACCTTTTAACGGCAGACAGTTTGACATTTCATCAACAGGAAAAAGCACAGGTGCAAGCAATAACATAATAAGTGCATTTTGGTCCACACCTGTGCGCTTCCTGCAATGACAATTTGAAATATCTGCCTTCAAACAGGTCTATTTTAATAAACACAACTTCCAATCATTTCAATCACAACATCCAATAATTTAGATATAATTATCTAAGTTGAGGATTTGTTCTTGACTGAAATACAGCTGTTTTGGGGCTTTTCTAAGTTCAGTGAATTTAATTACCCTATTAAAATGGATTTCTAAAGGGCAGAGGGTGGGGTTAAATTAATTACTTAGATGAGGTCCCAACATCATATTAGACTTGTTAGAACCAGGATCATGATGGTTGTACGTGGCACTGCACTACTTTAACTTGATTTGCCCTTATAACAAGAGCAAAATGTACTATTTTGTTCAGGGGTGTCGAAGGTTAATTGTAGTGTGTGTGTGTGCGTGTGCGTGTGCGTGTGCGTGCGTGCGTGCGTGTGTGTGTGTGAGAGAGAGAGAGAAATGCATTGCTATTCAGCAGTGTAGCTGGGTGCAGCCACACTGGACCTGATTTACATTCAGTGAAAAGCAGCTCTTTAACTGCTGCTTTATTTAAAGTCAGTAAGTCTCTGAACTCTGTCTTCATTCATCACCGCTATGTTCGACCCCCCCTCCCCTCAAAAAAAAGAAAAGACAAAAAAAAATACACAGATACTAAACCTTCATTTGACATTGACCATTGAGAGGAAGCTTGAGTGTGTGATTTTATGTGCAGGGATGTAGTGTTGAATTTAAAGTTGGTATGCTTTGATGTGGTGGTATGCCGTGCAACATATTATAGGGCAGATATTAGATGGGTGAGCACAGAGAAAATCAGGTGGGCCTACCTCCGAGACCCTTGGGTTCTGTTAGGAACGGTGAACTTGCACAAATAGGCAGCTATTATCATACTTGTTGAGTCACTGGTTTTAGTAACATTATAGTTACACTTGATAGAGGGCATGGCAAAATAACCTGGCACTCGCCATTAATGTTGCACACCTTCACACACATTCAGTTGGCAGACAACTGCAGCATCATCATATGTACAGAAACACCGGCAATAAAACACAAGCAGTAGGAAAAATCATGCACAGCTTCCAAATAACCAGCCAGACAACCCTTATGTCATCAGGGTTATTTTTCTCAGGTTTGACAAAGCTCCTCCAGACTTTGGTCTCTTAAAGGTGCTGTAGGTAGGATTGTGAAGATCCAGGAAGAAGAATTTGAACATAGACACCTTCTCAGTTCTTCACTTGATATCCACGTCTTTGATAATGTTTAAAAGTAGCTGTGTTTCTCCTTCTTATCGGGTCTGCAGCCCTACAAACTGTTGGCTGGTTGGTTTTTGTACAGCAACCATAGCAACGCACAGAGCTGACCAAAAGCCTTAAACTGCGGTAAAACTGCGATTGCATATTCCGAATGCACTGTATACATGTACAAAGAATGCTTCTAAAACACAATACTGAATATCCCACATGTCTTAATTGGAAAATGTTATATTCGGAAAAAGGTCTTATCCAACCGGAATATGCTGTTTACATGACCTGTATCAAATTCGGAATAATAGTGGAATATTGTTGTGCATGTAAACATACTCAGTGATGTGTTGAATCTTCTTTATTGGCAGCCTCCATCATCACTAAGATTCCACCTTAACACCAGCCCTGGCACCTAAATAAAGATTTCCTATCATGGAGCCTGAGCACATGCGCCATACTCCTAACATTTGACAAATGCAAATGGGATGAGAGAAATCAAATGTGACTAACGTGTATGGAAACAGAGAAAATCAATTGTCTCCTGAACAAATGGATGAGCTATTAAAGTGATTGTATGCTACAGGAATATATTATCCTCAGCAGCTGCAAGTGGAGGGACCAATATTGGCCCAAGTATTCTATTCACTATTCAATTTAATTTATAATTCTCTCAAATCATAACAGAAGTTATCTCAGGACACTTTACAGATTACAGCAGGTCTAGACCACACTCTATAATTTACAGAGACCAGAGAGAGAGAGAGAGAGAGAGAGAGCTGCCACAGACACAATCCCCAGTCATCAATCAAAAAATTTGAAACACAATTTAATGAACATGCATAACTATAGAGAAATGAAAATAAAATGCAACAGTAAATCCCTGAACAGAGATATACAGGTAGCAGCATATCTCAAAACAGTGAATCCAAAAGAAAAAAAAAAGTTCAGTGACCAAAATTGTTGAGACCAAGAGAGGAACGTGTTTGTACACACTGACACCAGGACATTGAAACAGAAATACATTTCTTAAGTACCTGACCCAAATACAAAGACAAATATTTCCAACAATTTGAAAATGTTATACCAGTCTTCACTGCCTACACTTTACTACTGGGGAGTATGGCATGGCTAGCAGCTAAATACTGTATGTCTTGACACAATATGAGGCAAAAATAAGTAGATAATTGTTAATTGAATTTAGATGCACAGCAATTGCATTAATAACTAACTAACTATATGGACACAGAGCTCCCACAAAGGCAATTATATCTACACTCTGCATGTGCAGAACATGGGGTTTGTCTGCTTGCTATCATGCTAATAGCCCTTACCCAAGCATTAAACATGTAATAAAAATGTGGCTACATAAAAAGAAGTATTTTCTTTTTTTTTATTGGACTTGCAGACCAGAAAGACATACTTTGCCAAAGTTAATTTGTCTGTTTGTCTTTCAAAGGAGATGGTGCAATGATGCTAAGGACTTGGCTTTGAGGCAACATTACCATTTTCCAACTTTAATAGTACAAAATCTTTTGACTTGCACAGAAATTTGAGCTTGGAAGTTACGCACCAGACTTTGAACTGCTGTTTGAAATCGCTATGAAAAGACCCCATGCGTGAGTGATATTGAGTATAAGGAATTAATTAAAGCTTAGATGCCAAATAGACAAGATCTGAAACATTTGAAAAAAGGCTTTTATGAAACAAAGCTGGCTGAAGTTTGGATAAACAGTTTGTCATGGTTCTCTGTGGAGAATAGAGGCTTCAGAGATGAGGATTCAATCCACTCATCAGATAATGACAATCATGAGGCTTCAATCGCAGCCTGTTAACACTTCAAAACCATCAGAGCATCTCTGCAGGCATGGGAAAGGTTACACAGCATGGACAAAACACTTCATCTTCATGTTTTTTGAAGTTTCTGAAATGCTGAATTATTTTCCCCCAGATGATGTACATGATATCCATGCTCAACTATTGCCATGACAACATATTTAACTGGAAGAGTAGGAAAAAAATTAAACACCCACAATGGTTGGATCTCCTAAAACACTGAAATCCACGGAACTGCTATCAGTTCTGCAAAAGAAAAACAACTTTGGACAGTTCAATAAAATATACTCAACAATTCTCAGATCTATCCTGCTGCTGTTGAGCTAACGCCAAAAAAAAGACAATATTCTGGTTAAGCTGTTAAGCTGTCATGACTAATGAAAGTGAATATTCCACTACGATTCCCGTTTACATGTAGCCGTGCAAAATACAACTTTTTTTTAAGTTTACCAGCGGTGGCGGACTTGTTGGACCAAGCGAACACACACGTCCCTCTTTCATTTCTTCAACCAGCTTCTTGAAAAGGTTGGCGAAGCGATGTGTGCACATATCCAACAAAAACAACTTGGACAGTTCAATAAAATATACTCAACAATTCTCAGATCTATCCTGCTGCTGTTGAGCTAACGCCACAACTTAAATAAATGTAAATGTTAGCATGTAATTGGGGTAACATGTACAGTATGTGTATGTAGGAGTGGGTGTGTATGAACAGTAAGAATTAATATTACTAAACCAAACCAATCCTGCAAAACTCACCTGAAGTGCATCCAAACCCAAACTGATCCCGCCCTCAGTTTATATATTCTTAATTTATTCTCTACCTGTCGCTTTTCTCTTTTTTATTCTTCTTTATTTTCACTTTACTTTATTTTTCCAAATCATTTTATTTTTATTTTACAATGCTGTCCCATCTTATGCATTTATGTTTTGTAAATCAATAACATCTGAGGCTTGTACTGCAAAGCAGCATTTGTGAACTTCAGGTTCAACCCTGGGTTTTCAGGGTTACGACGGTGGTTTACTTCTTACCCGGGTAAATTGCCATGGTAACGTATGCTGCACACCTAACTTGCTCTGTAGCAAGTTATGTTCTAGATAGTCTATAGTGACGACGTTCCACTTCTGGGATTGTTCAGGTGCCGCCGGAAAGTCCGCCGGATGTCACTGTTTTTAGGCCGAATGTCCGTCACCTTCCGCTTTCTTTGTGTTGGCATTTTGACCTCCGATGGATTTATGAGAACTATGGGTAACTGCTCCTCAGATCTCTGCAGGGTAAATCCAGACAGCTAGCTAGACTATCTGTCCAATCTGAGTTTTCTGTTGCACGACTAAAACAACTGTAAATGTGCACATGTTCCACCAAAACAAGTTCCTTCACTAGGCTATTTTGCAGTGGCGCTGTCATTGCGCCCGGCGCTTGGCACCGCCCATGACGACTGTGATTGGTTTAAAGAAATTCCAATAAACCACAGCACGTTTTTCTCCCATCCCGGAATGCTGTGTGGACTAGCCAGGCCCTCCTCCGCAGCGCTGTGGAGGAAGGTCTGGTAATGCGAGACTATGTTCGAGATAACAGATTTACGCATATAAAAGCACCACCTACTGACCAATTTATTCTTAGTATTTGTTTAAAATTATAGTTTGCTCTTCATTTGTAAAATATGCCGCTCTGCTGCCAGTAGACCATGTGTGTGATTGGTCATATGCTACAAACTTTGCCCCTTTAATGAGAACTCGCTCATCGCTAGATAGGGAAACCCTGGGTTGATATACCGAGTTGATAACGACCGTCGTGTGACCACTTTGTAAGATTGCGGTTGTTAGGGTTATTGAAGCCAGATACAGTAACTAAAAGATATTTTAGGTATGTTGAACTTAATTCATAGTACAGGCCTCTGTTGTTGCCTTTGTGTTTGTTAGTGTAACCTAGCTACAAAAATGTATTTGTATATGTATTTATGTGGTGTTGCTGTCTTTATATGAAAGGGTAAAGATGTGCCACCAGCCACTCTAGCTGTCCTTGATTGACAGATCATGACGCACCTGCATGATCAG